>NC_135829.1:2815694-2908194 GCF_964213995.1 Mustelus asterias | reverse complement strand
AGGCCCTCCTCATAGTTTCCTTTCTCAATTGTTTTGTTTATTCTAGTATAGATTAAATAACAGAGCAAACAAGGTAAGTACAAACAGTGCCCTAATGTAATAAAAAATTCAATTAAATTCAGGCAACTCTTTCATAACTGTAATATATCAGGACAAAAATGGCAATACCATATTAGATATTTCAATATTCTTTAGCTATGAGGAGCGGTTGGAGAAACTTGGTTTGTTCTCACTGGAACGACAGAGGTTGAGGGGAGACCTGATAGAAGTCTACAAGATTATGAGGGGCATGGACAGAGTGGATAGTCAGAAGCTTTTTCCCAGCGTGGAAGAGTCAATTACTGGGGGGCACAGGTTTAAGCTGCGAGGGGCAAGGTTTAAAGGAGATGCGCGAGGCAGGTTTTTTTACACAGAGGGTGGTGGGTGCCTGGAACTCGCTGCCCGGGGAGGTGGTGGGAGCGGGTACGATAGCGGCATTTAAGGGGCATCTGGACAAATACAAGAATAAGATGGGAATGGAAGGATACTCTAAGTGCACACGGTTTTAGTTCAGGCAGTCATCATGATCGGCGCAGGCCAGGAGGGCCGAAGGGCCTGTTCCTGTGCTGTACTGTTCTTTGTTCGAGGTAGAGTGTATGCTGACTGGGGACTGTTCCCAGCATTACCCGATACATCTGCAGTCATTAGAAGCGACTCATTTCAAATCAATGTTTGTGACATCAAAGAAAGTCTGAATTTGGTAAATACAACGAGTCAGGAAAGGAATCGGCAGAATTCTCTGGGATCTAAATCTGTTGGTGCTCTGGCAGTGAGTAGACCCAGTGTTGGGGGGGGAGGGGGTGGGTTCCCAGTCCACCCAGAGATTGGACCTCGCGCCCAAGTTATATAAAGTCTGAAGTTTGCTGCATTGACCATTGCTGAACCTGCTGCAACATGATTGCTGTTTCAATGCAGACACTGGTTGGGGCCAATCGTGAACCTTTAGTGAGTTACCTTTCCAGGGTGACTGAACTTCACAATGTGTTTTAAGTGGAGGCGACGGCCTAGTGGTATTATCGCCAGACTATTAATCCAGAAACTCAGCTAATGTTCTGGGGACCCGGGTTCGAATCCCGCCACGGCAGATGGTGGAATTTGAATTCAATAAAAAATATCTGGAATTAAGAATCTACTGATGACCATGAAACCATTGTCGATTGTCGGGAAAACCCATCTGGTTCACTAATGTCCCTTTAGGGAAGGAAATCTGCCGTCCTTACCCGGTCTGGCCAACATGTGACTCCAGAGCCACAGCAATGTGGTTGACTCTCAACTGCCCTCCAAGGGTAATTAGGGACGTCCACGAATGAATTTAAAAAATTGATTGAAGTGCTTCAGCACATCCTGTGGACAGTTTATTGATTTTATTGGTGTCACAAGTAGGCTTACATTAACACTGCAATGAAGTTACTGTGAAAATCCCCCAGTCGCCACACTCCGGTGCCTGTTCAGGTACACTGAGGGAGAATTTAGCATGGCCAATCCACCCTAACCAGCACGTCTTTCGGACTGTGGGAGGAAACCGGAGCACCCGGAGGAAACCCACGCAGACACGGGGAGAACGTGCAGACTCCACACAGACAGTGACCCAAGCCAGGAATTGAACCCGGGTCCCTGTGCCATGAGGCAGCAGTGCTAACCCACTGTGCCACCGTGCCGCCCAGGAATGGTATTATATAAAACCCAGCGTGGTACTGAGGGAGTGCGCCTTGTGAATCACACAGATTGATTCAGAATCAGTTTCATTTTCACTTCTGTTCACCCGTCGGTCTGTCAGAGTTGTGATCCTGTGGATGAGACATTAGACCGAGGTACCGTCTACCCTCTGGCTCCCTGCAGCCCCCATTTCTGCAGAGGATCAGGGGGAAGTTCTTCCTGATGTCCTGTTCGACCTTTATCCCGTGCAAACCACCCCCCCGCCCAAACAAAAACAGATTAACCGCTCACTACTGCTTGTGAGATCTTGCTGTGTACACATTGGCTGCTGCGTTTCCGACATTGTAATGGCTTCTACAGTGTGAAAAGTACTTAATTAGCCATAACGTGCTGTGGGACAACCTGAAGTCCTGAGAGGCACCGTGTAAATGAACATTTTGTCTTCCTTTATGGGCTCCAAGTCACTAATCGAATAATGTTTCTGCAGACGGGGCAGTAAAACGGCACTCACAGGGGAGCAGGGGGATTTAGTTCTGCAATCAGCCTCGAATGCCCCTTCTCATATTTCTAATGCTCTATCGGCGGCTACAGATGGTAAGCCAGTGCCATCTGCTGCAGGGACAGCTACAGGAACAGGCTGGGACAGGGACTGGAACTGGAACAGGACCTGTCAACACTGCTCATCGCGAGGTTCTTGAGTCATAACGGAAGTTGCATTCGTTCTCGCTGGTAATGTAGCGGGATCCCTCTTTTTAACTCCACTGGGCTTATTTTAGGTTTGGTTCTCCGTCACCCACAAACCCCACCAATGCCCGAGTGATTCTCTCTCTCGCCGATGGAACAATGGCCACCTTGCGTCTACTTCACTAGAGTAGCGCTCCCAAGAGAGAGGAAAGGAAACTGCTGCCTATCCACTACCTGGCAGCCTTTCCTGAGTGGGCGGTTTCGAAGCGCCCAGGGTACCCTCAGTTCTAGACTCCGGAATTATGGTGAGGAATATTTATATTGTGACTTAGTCAGAGATCATTGGTGAGAAATTGAAAAGATCAAAACGGACTCCAACGGAAGTCAAAGATATATATATATATATTAAAACATCAAGGTCAAAGGTCACCAAACACCAGGAAAACAACACACAATGCCTTATGCTCTATAAGACTATAGCTATGGAAGGAAATACTAAAACGGACACCACGGAATTCTTACTTTATACAAGTTTACCAGTGTCTTAAACTATGAAAGGTGCATGCAAAAGCCCCCCCCCCTTTCCCCAAAGCCTCATCCACTATGATGATCTCGGGAACTTCGCGAATTACCAGGGGATACTCACAATCCTAGTTTAAATTGCTCAGTGGGCTTCAGGCTGCGTGCTGGAGGCGACCGAGTGGAGAGTGCTGTCATGCTGGTCCGAAGAGAAAAGAGAAGAAATGGCCGGCCTGACCATCCTTTTATATTGTAAAACTTGAATTCTTTTCCTGCCAACTCTGCCCCCTTTCCAACCGGCAGTTCCACAGACAAAGGCTTGCTCGTTATCTGCAACTGCGATCTTACAGTCCATAGAGACCAGATGGTCCCATCCCAGGTGATAGGTCCCTTGCTGTCCTTTATTGTTCCATCGGAGATCGTTTAATTGTTTTCCCATTAGGGAAATGGGCTTCTCCTCGCTCTGGGACAAGGCCATTATCACCTGTATTGAGTCCAGACCAGGTGCATTGTCTTGCTGCCGGCCTAGTCTGGTGATGTCGTCAGGTCCTTTTGTGCTGCTGATAACCTAATCAGCAGTCTGTCTGTGGTGGTTCGCACTGCTGCCTCACAGTGCCAGGGACCCGGGTTCGATCCCCAGCTTGGGTCACTGTCTGTGTGGGGTCTGCACGTTCTCCCCGTGTCGAGAACATAGTGCATTACAGCGCAGTACAGGCCCTTCGGCCCTCGATGTTGCGCTGTTCCATGCAGTAAACCAATCTAAAGCCCCTCTAATCTACACTATTCCAATATCATCCATATGTTTATCCAATAACCATTTGAATGCTCTTAATGTTGACGACTGGTGTCTGCGTGGGTTTCCTCCGGGTGCTCCGTTTCCTCCCACAGTCCGAAAGATGTGCTGGTTAGGGTGCATTGGCCATGCTAAATTCTCCCTCAGTTTATGATTTGATTTATTATTGTCACATGTATCAACATACAGTGAAAAGTATTGTTTCTTGCGCGCTATACAGACAAAGCATACCATTCATAGAGAAGGAAAGGAGAGAGTGCAGAATGTAGTGTTACAGTCATAGCTAGGGTGTAGAGAAAGATCAACTTAATGCGAGGTAGGTCCATTCAAAAGTCTGACAGCAGCAGGGAAGAAGCTGTTCTTGAGTCGGTCGGTGCATGACCTCAGACCTTTGTATCTTTTTCCTGATGGAAGAAGGTGGAAGAGAGAATGTCCAGGGTGCGTGGGGTCCTTAATTATACTGGCTGCTTTTCCGAGGCAGCGGGAAGTGTAGACAGAGTCAATGGATGGGAGACTGGTTTGCGTGATGGATTGGGCTACATTCAGGACCTTTTGTAGTTCCTTGTGGTCTTGGGCAGAGCAGGAGCCCCATACCAAGCTGTGATACAACCAGAAAGAATGCTTTCTATGGGGCATCTGTAAAAGTTGGTGAGAGTCGTAGCTGACAGGCCAAATTTCCTTAGTCTTCTGAGAAAGTAGAGGCATTGGTGGGGCTTTCTTAACTATAGTGTCGGCATGGGGGGGACCAGGACAGGTTGTGTGTACCCGAACAGGCGCCGGAGTATGGCGACTAGGGGATTTTCATAGTAACTTCATTGCAGTGTTAATGTAAGCCTTCTTGTGACACTAATAAATAAAACGTTTTTAAAAAATGTTGAGAGTTGAGTCTTTTAATTTGGGTCCTCAGCGAGATCAATCCAGTTTCTTTATGGTAAATTATTTTTATTGCTGTTCTTCCCCCCAGCCCTCTGCTACATTCTCTGGTGGGCAGGATGCACAGTGAACCCCCTCTGACACCCTGAAGTCTCAATGCCACCAGTAACGAGGTGTGCATCAGTGTTTTGTGGGGGGGAGGTGGAGATGGTGGAATCTCTCTCCCTCTCTCTGTTCAATCTCAAAGAGCAGACTCGGACCTCACTGAGAAGCCTCTCATTCCATGTTGCTTCACTCACAATTCCAATTACACAGAATTCCATTGGATAGAATTGACCCTTACCCTACCCCCCCCCCCCCCCCCCCCCCCACCCCCCTGGCAACGTGTTTAATGGCGGGAGGTGGGGCTTTTACCCCGGGGTAAAATGAAGGCTGGATCCTCCCGCTCCTGCCCGCCAAATTGGGTCACAAATGCTGCCAGAGGTCGACCAGAAACCGATTTGCATCCCCCTGTTAGCGGGATGCAGCTGAGGGCCTGATTGGAATAGCCCCACGCTCCACCGATCCTCTGAGACGCCCGCAGAATGTGTGTGGACCAACATGACATGTAGAAGTTGGGACTTACCTTCAGAAGGCCTGGGGCTACCTACAGAAGCCTCTGGCAACCGTGGACCCTGGAACATGCAGCAGTGAGTGGGGGGACACAGGTGCGGGGGAGGGGCATCTTTATCAGATGGATCTTCCAACTTCAGTGTCTTTGAGAAGATTCATCTTCCAGCTTCACATGTTCCTGGAGGACAAAGATCTTTCTTCAGGAAATACATCTTCAGAAGGTCCATCTTTTCTCTTCACAGTGCGCCTGGACATCTATCTTCTACAATAGGCCAGTTATGTCTGGACACCTTTTAAAAATGGTGCCTGGATACGTTAGAGGGATGCAAGTAATCCGGCCCACCCTGCGGTGTAAAACATTGCAGAACTATTCCAATTGAATGAGGCTGGGGCCAAGCGATACATTGCAAAATCCCAGCGTCCTCCACTGTGGGAAACACTCCTTGCCCATTAGTCCCGGATGGAAAAATCTATCCCACCGAGTCTACAGCACAGAAACAGGCCATTCGGTCCACTGCTTCATGCTGCATGGGCCTTCTACTATCCATCCTCATCCTCACTATCACCATAACCTTCTATTCCTTTTCCAATTTCCCATTCAACATAGCCGCACCACTCACCTTTACCAGTCCCTGCGGCAGTGAGGTCCACATTCTCACCACTCTCTGGATGAAAACATTTCTTCTGAATTTTCAATAGGATTTATTCATGACTATTTCATATTTAAGACCCCAAAATGGAAACATCTTCTCCACATCTACCCTATCAAAGCTCTGTAGTAATTTGAAAGAACTCTACCTAGTTGCCTTCAGCTCTCTCTTTACTCTTTTCCATCATCTTCCCAGGTGATTTCATCATCATAGAGTCCCGACAGTGCAGAAGGAGGCCATTTGGCCCATCGAGTCTGCACCGACCACAATCCCACCCAGGCCCTATCCCCATAACCCCACATATTTACCCTGCTAATCCCCTGACACTAGGATCAATTTAGCCTGGCCAATCCACCTAACGCGCACATCTTTGGAGTGTGGGAGGAAACCGGAGCACCCGGAGGAAACCCACACAGACACGGGGAGAACGTGCAAACCCCACACAGACAGTGACCCAAGGCCAGAATTGAACCCGGGTTCCTGGCGCTGTGAGGCAGCAGTGCTAACCCACTGTGCCACCGTGCCGCCCTGGGAATCCATTCCCCCGACACCCACCGGTAATAGGTAAATAGGTAAATGGTGGTTTCCATGGTAACTCACAAACCGTGTGAAATTGTGCTGATTCAGATTGCATGTGGATTGTACTGTTCAGATGTGTGTTGGAGATGAATGTTATGCATGACTCAGATGGACTTAATGCTGCTTTTTTAAATTCATTCGTGGGACACGGGCGTTGATGGCTGGGCCAGCATTTATTGCCCATCCCTAGTTGCCCTTGGAGGGCAGTTGAGAGTCAACCACATTGCTGTGGCTCTGGAGTCACATGTAGGCCAGACCGGGTAGAAACCCTGCAGTACAGAAAGAGGCCATTCGGCCCATCGAGTCTGCACCGACCACAATCCCACCCAGGCCCTACCCCCACATCCCTACATATTTTACCCGCTAATCCCTCTAATCTATGCATCCCAGGACACTAAGGAACAATTTTAGCATGGCCAATCAACCTAACCCGCACATCTTTGGACTGTGGGAGGAAACCGGAGCACCCGGAGGAAACCCACGCAGACACGAGGAGAATGTGCAAACTCCACACAGATAGTGACCCAAGCCGGGAATCGAACCCAGGTCCCTGGAGCTGTGAAGCAGCAGCGCTAACCACTGTGCTACCGTGCCGCCCGTGCGGCAGATTTCCTTCCCTAAAGGGACATTAGTGACCCAGATGGGTTTTTCCAACAATGGTTTCATGGTCATCAGTAGATTCTTAATTCCAGATATTTTTTTATTGAAATCAAATTCCACCATCTGCCGTGGCGGGATTCGAACCCGGGTCCCCCAGAACATTATCTGAGTTTCTGGATTAATAGTCCAGCGATAATGTCATCGCCTCCCTGACTTGAACATCTAAATCCCAGGTGGGACAGGTGACGTCTGAAATCAGAGCAGCGTGCGATATCAGACACTGCGGAGGTTGTGTTGTTAGAAGCTGGCATAGCAAATCAGAGAGAGACATTCCATTCGCAAACACTGCAGAGAGGGAGTGAGGCAAAACACATAATGGATAGAATAGTGATGCCGGGAGTGAGTAAATTGGCCTTAATTTACTCTTGGGATTTGGAAGCATCATACACCTCACAAACAGATCTTGAATGGATTATGTTGGCTCCTGGAGACAGAGATTAAAGGAGCATCAGACACACTCTGCCTTCCACAGTGTTTATGCTCTGTATATAATACACATGTACACAGACAAGGAAATGGCCCCAATCCAACAGGATCAGGCTTTTACAGAGCTGAGGCCACAGCTGGGTTACTTTGAGGGGAAAGTTTTTATTTATTCATTCATGACACATGGGCGTCGCTGGCTGGGCCAGCATTTATTGCCCATCCCTAGTTGCCCTTGGAGGGCAGTTGAGAGCCAACCACGTTGCTGTGGCTCTGGAGTCACATGTAGGCCAGACCGGGTAAGGACGGCAGATTTCCTTCCCTAAAGGACATTAGTGACCCAGATGGGTTTTTCCAACAATGGTTTCATGGTCATCAGTAGATTCTTAATTCCAGATATTTTTTATTGAATTCAAATTCCACCATCTGCCGAGGCGGGATTCGAACCCGGGGTCCCCAGAACATTCGCTGAGTTTCTGGGTTAATAGTCCAGCGATAATACCACTAGGCCATCGCCAGTGAGTCGGTGTGGGTTGTGTGAGCTGTGGAAATCCCTCCTCTCATTGGGAAAACCTGTCGCAGTTTCAAAGGGGCCACTTGTGTTAGAATATGGAATTGGGATCTGGTCACTGCAGGGAGGTGTTGCATGCTGGGCAGCAATGGTTAGAACATCACAGGAAAGGGAGGCAGTTCAAACCACCCACAATAATCAACTCCCAAAATGACACAAGATTTTCTGCCTCTACCTTCCACCCAGACATGATCCAATGTGTTGGTCACTTCTGTATATTGATCAAACTTCCCTCCAGTGCAGATGGAGGCCATTCGGCCCATCGGGTCGGCACTGACCACAAACCCACCCAGGCCCCACTTCCGTAACCCCACACATTCACCCTGCTAATTAGGCTGCAAGGTGGTGACAACACTGGTTAGCACTGCTCCCTCACAGCACCAGCGACCTGGGTTCGATTCCTGGCTTGGGTCACTGTCTGTGTGGAGTCTGCACGTTCTCCCCGTGTCTGCATGGGTTTTGTCCGGGTGCTCCGGTTTCCTCCCACAGTTCGAAAGACGTGCTGGTTAGGGTGCATTGACCCGAACAAGCGCCGGAGTGTGGCGACAAGGGGAATTTCACAGTCACTACATTGCAGTGTCAATGTAAGCTACTTGTGACTAATAAATAAACTTTAAAAAAAAAACTTTACAAAAATCCCCTGACACTCGGGTCAATTTAGCACGGCCAATCCACTGAACCTGCACATCTTTGGACGTGCTTGTTATCAGTCTGTGTCCTGTTTTGCATTGTGGCAGTGCTCAAGGTAACCTTTTTCCCTTCCATTCAGTATCTTGTAGATTTCTAGCAACCCCCCCCACCGCTCTCACTCACCCCCCCCCCCCACCCACCCCCCCCCCACACCCCCCCCCCACCCCCCCCCACACCCCCCCCCCCCCCCCCCCACCCCCCCCACCCCCCCCACGCCCCCCACCCCAGCCACTTGCTTTCTAACCGATCTCCAAACCTCAGTCCCTTAGGCTCTGAGAAACAACCTGCTTGCCTTTCTGGCCAATACGAATGGGCTTGAATCTTAAGGGTGCGATCTTACTGGCCATTCACCCCACGCTCCCGCTGCAGCGAGGTCGGAGAATTTGGCGGCCAGCCCAATCTCCGTTCACTGCAGCGGGATGGGAAAATCCTGCCGGCGTGGACTGCCGGAACATTCCGGCTTGTGACTCAGAGAGCAGAATCCAATAGCGGCCATGCCTTCAGCTGCCAAGACCCTACATGTTGAAATTGGCCCCAGAGGTGCTTCGACACTCTGCGGGCGGGAGTTTCCGGCCATTCACGCTGGTGGGATTCTCCAGTCCCGCTGCAGTGAACGGGGCTTTGGCTGAGCACCAAATTCTCAATCCTCGTTTGCAGTTGCGGGGTGTGAATGGCCGGAGAATTCCGGCTAATGCCTGTCTCCCTCTTTATGACAAATTAAAAGCAGCTCTGCGATGACTTCAGCCAGGCTAATGAGGTTGGTTTGCTCGAGTATGAACTGCCTGATGGGTCCTAATTGATGGTTAAATCAGGGAGCCTCATGCTCCCTATTTAAAGCAGGTGTGTCAGACTCCCAGCATTCAGCAGGGAGCGACTGGAGAGCTGGCTGTGTACAGATGTGTGGTGTAAATAAAGTAACTTGGTGATGGGACTTTCACCTCCATGGAGTTATGACAAGCTCTTTGACCAACACCTGTCCTAATATCTCATAATAAGACCATAAGACCATAAGACATAGGAGCGGAAGTAAGGCCATTCGGCCCATCGAGTCCACTCCACCATTCAATCATGGTTGATCTCAACTCCATTTACCCGCTCTCTCCCCATAGCCCTTAATGTGTGACTCCGTGTCAGAGTGTGTTCAATAACACTCCTGTGAAGCTTCTTGGGATATTTTACAAGGTTAAAGGCGCTTTATAAATGCAAGTTAATGTTTAAGGTGCAGTCTTTCTTTTTATTCATTCGTGGGACATGGGCGTCGCTGGCTGGCCAGCATTTATTGCCCATCCCTAGTTGCCCTTGAGAAGGTGGTGGTGAGCTGCCTTCTTGAATCGCTGCAGTCCATGTGGTGTAGGTACACCCACGGTGCCGTTAGGGAGGGAATTCCAGGAGTCTGCCCGGAATACCCCCAGGACATGGATGGGTAATCCCTGATTGACCTCCCTGTAGGACGCATTGAATACGAGCTCCCTGGTGATTGGTAATTAACTCACCAGGTGGAGCTTGTATACCGAGGCCTGTATAAAGCAGGACACTGAGTGGGTCCATTATTGTATTCTCCTGGTTGGGACCTGTTTGTGTTCACCACAGTCTTGTGATTTTGCTTTAATTTAGTTTGTACAATAAAGCACTGTTCCTTTACAGTGAACTCCTCCAGTTATTATAACACAAGCTTCCCTATATCCCATATCCCATTGTTCCAACAATGCGGTATCTAATTGAGTTTGCTTTTGTTGATTTCTGCTTTGCAATGTCTGGATGTGGTTTATATTGAGTCTACTGCCATTTGCAGATCTTTCCATAGTCAGTCCCAGAACAGAAGAAGATCAAAATGGAGATGGGCCATTGGTTCATTGGGGCAGCCTGGTGGCACAGTGGTTAGCACTGCTGCCTCACAGCGCCAGGGACCCGGGTTCAATTCCGGCCTTGGGTCACTGTCTGTGTGGAGTCTGCAAGTTCTCCTCATGTCTGCGTGGGTTTCCTCCGGGTGCTCCGGTTTCCTCCCACACTCTGAAAGATGTGCTGGTTCGATACATTGACCGTGCTAAATTCTCCCTCAGTGTACCCGAACAGGCGCCAGAGTGTGGCGACTAGGGGATTTTCATAATAACTTGATTGCAGCGTGAATGTAAGAACTCTTGTGATGCTAATAAATAAACTTAAACTTTATTCCTCTTACACACTGTGCCTAATCACTCCATTCTGGACTCTCTCCAGCCTGTCTAATCCTCTGCACAAATCTCTCCACCCTCTCTTCTCTCCCCCATGGGGTAAAGCTCCTGAATGTCCCTCTATCTAATATCCTCTGGTGGTCAGATTCGATTGCTTTCCATTGTGGTCTTTGCATTTGCATCAAGTGAATGGCTCCAGAAGCACTCCCAGACTTTAGGTTTGTATTACACCTGGACTCAGAGCCACTTCTGAATTTGGCATCAGGTGGGTCTCTTTGTTGATGCCAGCCAGTTCTCCACCCCATCCCTGCCAGCTGGGGAGGGTTAAAATTCTCCCCTGTCTCTTTGTTTCCCACCTTTGCAAAGGTTTGGGAGGGGGGTGCGGGGGGTTGGGGGGGGGGGCGGGGGGGGTGGGTGGGAGGAGAGGCTATTCTTGTCAGAGTGGAAGCAAAGTTTCTGAATTTTTTAAGGCAAGTGGTGAAAGGTTATCGGGGGTAGGCAGGAATGTGGGGTTGGGGTGAAAGGTTATTGGGGGTAGGCAGGAATGTGGGGTTGGGATGAAAGGTTATCGGGGGTAGGCAGGAATGTGAGGTTGGGGTGAAAGGTTATCGGGGGGTAGGGAGGAATGTGAAGTTAGGGTTGAAAGGTTATTGGGGTCAGGCAGGAATGTGAGGTTGGGGTGAAAGGTTATCGGGGTCAGGCAGGAATGTGGGGTTGGGGTGAAAGGTTATTGCGGTCAGGCAGGAATGTGGGGTTGGGGTGAAAGGTTATGGGGTCAGGCACGAATGTGGGGTTGGGGTGAAAGGTTATGGGGTCAGGCACGAATGTGGGGTTGGGGTGAAAGGTTATGGGGTCAGGCAGGAATGTGGGGTTGGGGTGAAAGGTTATGGGGTCAGGCACGAATGTGAGGTTGGGGTGAAAGGTTATGGGGTCAGGCACGAATGTGGGGTTGGGGTGAAAGGTTATTGCGGTCAGGCAGGAATGTGGGGTTAGGGGTGAAAGATTATCTGGGTCAGGCTGGAATGTGGGGTTGGGGGTGAAAGGTTATGGGGTCAGGCAGGAATGTGGGGTTAGGGGTGAAAGATTATCTGGGTCAGGCTGGAATGTGGGGTTGGGGGTGAAAGGTTATGGGGTCAGGCAGGAATGTGGGGTTGGGGGTGAAAGATTATCGGGGATGGGGGGTGAAAGGTTATCGGGGGTTAGGCAGGAATGTGGGCTGAGGTTCCAAACAGATCAGCCATGATCTTGTTGAATGGGAGAGCAGGCTCGAGGGGCCGAGGGGCCTACTCCTGCTCCTAATTCATGTGTTTGTATATCCCTGACTCTTCCACCATTGAGCTAACTTTCTGTCTCCCTCCCTCTGCAATCAGTCTTCTCAGAAAGGTTCCACATTGATTCACTGGAGGAGGGGACAAGGGGAATTGGAAAACAGTTACAGGGCTCAGGATTTGGAAGAGGAGTAAATCATAAGATGTTGGAGCAGAAGTAGGCCATTCGGCCCATCGAGTCTGCACTGCCATTCACTAAGACCATGACTGATCTGATCTAATCCTCAACTCCACTTTCCCGCTTTATCCCTGTAACCCTCGATTCCCTTACTGATTAAAAATCCTTCCTCTGAGATCATGCCCTCTGATCCGAGACTCTCCCACAAGCGGAAACAACCTCTCAGCAAGGAGCTGTTGAGGCAAAAGTCAAGAAAAACTTTTAGAAGTAGCAGGAAAATGATAGAAGTCTACAAGATTATGAGGGGCATGGACAGAGTGGATAGTCAGAAGCTTTTTCCCAGGGTGGAAGAGTCAATTACTCGGGGGCACAGGTTTAAGGTGCGAGGGGCAAGGTTTAGAGGAGATGTACGAGGCAATTTTTTTTACACAGAGAGTGGTGGGTGCCTGGAACTCGCTGCCGGGGGAGGTAGTGGAAGCGGATACGGTAGTGACTTTTAAGGGGCGTCTTGACAAATACATGAATAGGATAGGAATAGAGGGATATGGTTCCCGGAAGGGTAGAGGGTTTATTTCAGTCGGGCAGCATGGTCGGTGCAGGCTTGGAGGGCCGAAGGGCCTGTTCCTGTGCTGTAATTTTCTTTGTTCTTTGTTCTTTGAAAAGGGAGAAATATTAAGATTCATGGCAGCAGGCTGGACGGTATGTGGGATCAGACTGGGTCGATCATACAGAGAAAAATACCTGGGCAGGCAGATGGATCCAGTGGGCTGTTCCTACACTGTACAATCCGTCAGTTAAGTGATTGTAAAGTTGGATTTTACATGCCTGTGGAGTGTGGGGAGAAGCACTGAGGAATAAGTCTGCATTTGCCCCCCGGAGTCTCAGATATGAAGTGTCAGGTAGAGCGGACGATAAAGAAAGACAAGGTACAGATGGCCTATCAGTGGGAAGATAAGAAAATGGAGATTCTGGCACATGACGGGAGACTTGGAGAGTTCAAGGCACATCAAGTAAAACTCAGTGACAAGAGATACCAGCAAGCTGTCCCAAGATGTCACCTGCCTTGGTTGTTGACAGATCCAGAACTTTTATTATTCTCATAGTCTGAGAAATAATATCGAGAGGTCCTCAAACACAGTTAACTTCACCACCTCAAACTCCCCGACAAACTGTTAATTTTATACATTCTGAATATTACAGAAGTCTTTCCATTTGAAAAGCCGGAGGGTCTCGGACATTCTGGATTCTGTCCCATTTATATTGCATGGGATATTCGACAGCACACTAAACAATTCAACTTTAGATTCAGAACCAAACAGCACGGGGTTAGATACAGAGTAAAGCTCCCTCTACACTGTCCCCCCATCAAACACTCGGACAGGTACAGCACGGGGTTAGATACAGAATAAAGCTTCCTCTACACTGTCCCCATCAAACACTCCCAGGACAGGTACAGCACGGGGTTAGATACAGAGTAAAGCTCCCTCTACACTGTCCCCATCAAACACTCCCAGGACAGGTACAGCACGGGGTTAGATACAGAGTAAAGCTCCCTCTACACTGTCCCCCATCAAACACTCCCAGGACAGGTACAGCACGGGGTTAGATACAGAGTAAAGCTCCCTCTACACTGTCCCCATCAAACACTCCCAGGACAGGTACAGCATGGGGTTAGATACAGAGTAAACCTCCCTCTACACTGTCCCCCATCAAACACTCCCAGGACAGGTACAGCACGGGGTTAGATACAGAGTAAAGCTCCCTCTACACTGTCCCCATCAAACACTCCCAGGACAGGTACAGCACGGGGTTAGATATAGAGTAAAGCTTCCTCTACACTGTCCCCATCAAACACTCCCAGGACAGGTACAGCATGGGGTTAGATACAGAGTAAAGCTTCCTCTACACTGTCCCCATCAAACACTCCCAGGACAGGTACAGCACAGGGTTAGATACAGAGTAAAGCTCCCTCTACACTGTCCCCATCAGACACTGTAAGAGTTTTAACAGCACCAGGTTAAAGTCCGGCAGGTTTATTTGGTAGCAAATACCATTAGCTTTCGGAGCGCTGCTCCTTCGTCAGATGGAGTGGAAATGTGCTCTCAAACAGGGCACAGAGTTCTTTAACCTGGTGTTGTTAAAACTCTTACTGTGTTCACCCCAGTCCAACGCCGGCATCTCCACATCATGACTCCCATCAGACACTCCCAGGACAGGTACAGCACGGGGTTAGATACAGAGTAAAGCTCCTTCTACACTGTCCCCCATCAAACACTCCCAGGACAGGTACAGCACGGGGTTAGATACAGAGTAAAGCTCCTTCTACACTGTCCCCCATCAAACACTGCCAGGCCAGGTACAGCACGGGGTTCGATACAGAGTAAAGCTCCCTCTACACTGTCCCAATCAGACACTCCCAGGACAGGTACAGCACGGGGTTAGATACAGAGTAAAACTCCCTCTACACTGTCCCCATCAAACACTCCCAGGACAGGTACAGCACGGGGTTAGATACAGAGTAAAGCTCCCTCTACACTGTCCCCATCAAACACTCCCAGGACAGGTGCAGCACAGGGTTAGATACAGAGTAAAGCTCCCTCTACACTGTCTCCATCAAACACTCCCAGGACAGGTACAGCACGGGGTTAGATACAGAGTAAAGCTCCCTCTATACTGTCCCCATCAAACACTCCCAGGACAGGTACAGCACGGGGTTAGATACAGAGTAAAGCTCCCTCTACACTGTCCCCATCAAACACTCCCAGGACAGGTACAGCACGGGGTTAGATACAGAGTAAAGCTCCCTCTACACTGTCCCCATCAAACACTCCCAGGACAGGTACAGCACGGGGTTAGATACAGAGTAAAGCTCCCTCTACACTGTCCCCATCAAACACTCCCAGGACAGGTACAGCACGGGGTTAGATATAGAATAAATCTCCTTGGTGAATCATACAACTAAGGCTGTAGAGAGAGGTTTGGACTAAATAGTGAGGGTAATTTAGAAAATCAATCAGCCGCGACGGAGCAGTTACAGGACAGCAATTTGGGGTATAGTACCCAGCATGCAACTGACAGAGCTAAGTGAAGACACAAGTAACAAATCAGATCTAAGCTCTGCAGTCCTGCTACATCCGATTGTGAATGGTGGACAATTTAACAACCAGCTGGAGGAGATAAGACATTTGCAACAATCGCAGCCACAAGTGCCGAGTGGATGATCCATCTCAGCTTTGAAGACAGAATGTGGCGGTGCCGAGTGACCTGGGTGTCCTCACACATGAGTCAGCACTCAGATGCAGCAAATAATTAGGAAGGAAAATGGAACGTTAGCCTCATTACAAGGAGAATTGAGTATAAAAGTAGTGAGGTCTTGCTACAATTGTACAGAGCAATACGGAGATCGCGCCTGGATTTCGGTGTACAGTTTTGGTCTCTTTATTTAAGAAGAGATACACTTCATAGAATCATTGAAATCATAGAATCCCTACAGTGCAGAACCAGGCCATTTGGCCCATCGATCCTTGCACTGACCACAATCCCACCCAAGCCCTATCCCCATAACCCCAGGTATTTACCCTGCTAAACCCCCTGACACTAAGGGGCAATTTAGCACGGCCAATCAACCTAACCCGCACATCTTTCAGACTGTGGGAGGAAACCGGAGCACCCGGGGAAAACCCACGCAGACACGGGGAGAACGTGCAGATTCCGCACAGACAGTGACCCAAGCCGGGAATTTGACCCGGGTCCCTGGCGCTGTGAGGCAGCTGTGCCAACCACTGTGCCACCCCCAAATCGTATTGGAAACTGTTCAGAGAAGGTTCACTGAGCTGATTATTGGGACGAAAGGTTTTTTGTCATTGGGATGTGGGTGTCGTTGGCAAGGCCAGCATTTGCTGCCCATTCCTAATTGCCCTTGAACTGAGAGTCTCGCTCGGCCAGTTAAGAGTCAACCACATTGCTGTGGGTCTGAAGCCGCATGTAGGCCAGACCGGGTAATGACGGCAGATTTCCTTCCCAGAAAGAGATTAGAAAAAGGTTAAGCAGCGGGGGTCTGTACATTGGAGTTTAGAAGAATGCGAGTTGATCTCACTGAAGTGTGTGAGATTCTGAGGGAGGCTGGCAGGATCGATGCTGACAGGATGTCCCCCTTTAGAATCTAGAACCAGGGGAGGCACAATTCCAAAATAAGGGGCCTCCCATTTAAGACAGAAAGGAGCGATCCCTTTTCTCAGAGGATTGTTTGGAATTCTTGTCCCAGTGAGTAGCGGAGGCTGGCTCACTGAATATATTTATGGGCTGCACGGTGGCACAGTGGGTTAGCACTGCTCCCTCACAGCGCCAGAGACCCAGGTTCGATTCCGGCCTTGAGTCACTCTGTCTGTGTGGAGTTTGCACCTTCTCCCCGTGTCTGCGTGGGTTTCCTCCGGGTGCTCCGGTTTCCTCCCACAGTCTGAAAGACGTGCTGGTTAGGGTGCATTGACCGTGCTAAATTCTCTCTCAGTGTTACCCGAATAGGCACCAGAGTGTGGCGACAAGGGGATTCTCACAGTAACTTCATTGCAGTGTTAATGTAAGCCTATTTGTGACTAATAAATAAAGCTGAGTAAGCAGATTTTTAGTCTGTAAGGTGGGGTCAAGGGTAATGGTGGGGGGGGGGGGGGAGTCCTGAAAGGGGGCTACTGCCACAATTAGATGGGCCATGAACTCACAGGATGGTGGAGAATGCTCAAGGGGCCAATTGGCCTACTGGAGATCTCCTTTTCTTCAGTAGCTTGGGGATTGTAGACGTTGCTCCATATTATAGATTGAGACATTTGGTTATGAGATCCCCAGTCTACCCTAGCCAGAAATGTCTACATGTCCCACTGCCTCGGCAAAGCAGCCGGCATAATCAATGACCCCACATACCCCGGACATTCTCTCTTCCACCTTCTTCCTTCGGGAAAAAGATACAAAAGTCTGAGGTCACGCACCAACCGACTCAAGAACAGCTTCTTCCCTGCTGCTGCCGTCAGGGTCTTGAATGGACCTACCTCGCACTAAGTTGATCTTTCTCTACACCCTAGCTGTGACAGTAACACTACATTCTGCACTCTCTCCTTTCCTTCTCTATGAACGGTATGCTTTGTCTGTATCGCGCGCAAGAAACAATACTTTTCATTATATACTGATACATATGACAATAATAAATCAAATGGAAAAGGAATGGGAATTGAATTTGTGCAGTCAGTGAGATCCGCAAGCCCGCACTAACCCCCGTCACCCCGCCCCCCCCCCCCCCCCCAACCCCCCCCCCCCCCCCAGCATGGGTTAGGTAGAGTGCCGACTGAAGCCCACTCTACACTTGCCCATCACCGACATTGGCCCTCCGCTCAGGTAAGTGCCCCCTGCGGCTCAGGGTACCACATTTTCCTTCCCACCTTAGTCTCACTCGTCCCCCCGTTCCCCCCACCACCCGAGGTGGTTAATCACAAGTAGTCGGTGCTGATCCTGAGGCAGTTCTGTTCTGTCGGCCTGTGCCCACTGGGGAATATTTTTCAGGTGGCCCCGAGATAATTTCGCCCAGGCCAGCAGTGGTGTGTGTGGTTTTTTTTATTTTATTTTGCTGATTTCTCCTTGAGCAGATGCTTATTAACCGAACATTGCTCAATTCACAATCCAGAGGCCGTGTTCGCTGCAGCTGCAATCTCCCCAACCACCAACTTATCAGTATTCAGAACCGTCTGTGGATCTTGTGCAATGAGGTCAGTGAATGCATATCCTGCGCGAGATTCGGCAGCATTAGCAAGTGTGGCAGGTATTTATTCACAGCCAGCTTCAGTTAAGCCAAGGGGGAGGATTAAGAGTTTCTGGAGAAGGGGGAAGAGGGCCAGCGATGAGCTGAATGCAGATGAAAAGGGACCCTTCCGGACAACACTGATAAGTGACTGGTTGGGAGCATGTAATGTGCACTTCAAACATTAGCCGGGAGCAGCTTCTGCCAGCTTTGAGATTGGCACTCTCCCAGCCCTTTCTGCAACTATGCAACCGCAAAGCACCAGTCCCACCGCTCTCTGGGGAGCGGAGGGCGCTCGGTCTGGAAGACAAATGCTCAACGTTGACCAGGATGATTATGAGCCAGCTGCACAGATTGATAAAAAGGGACTGGATGGTTTTTTTGCTTTCACCCTGCGTTGAGCATGTGGAGAGGGCAGAAGGATCGTCGGGAAGGATAACGCAACATGGTGACAGAGAGAGAGAGACAGAGCGGTGTTAGTGATTAACCTGGGGGGGAGGGGGGTCTATGCGCAGTGGGCAGGCCTGAGGGTTGTCAGGCTGGCAAATGCAGAGTTGGGAATGTGAGGACGGAGGACCCTGACAGTACGGAATAAGGCCGTTCGGCCCATCGAGTCTGCACCAACCACAGTCCCACCCAGGCCCTATTCCCGTAGCCCCACACATTTACCCTGCTAATCCCCCAGACAATAAGGGGCAATTTACTATGACCAATCCACCTAACTCCCACATCTTTGGACTGTGGGAGGAAACCCACGCAGACACGGGGAGAACGTGCAGACTCCGCACAGACAGTGACCCAAGCCGGGAATCTTTTATGTTCTCCTGTTGAGGGGGGAGGGGCTCCAGCATTGCTGTGTGGGAGTGGGGGGGGGGGGAGGGGGGGGTCCAGTATTGCTGTGGGGGGGGGGGGAGGGGGGGGTCCAGTATTGCTGTGGGGGGGGAGGGGGGGTCCAGTATTGCTGTGGGAAGGGGAGGTCCAGTATTGCTGTGGGAAGGGGAGGGGGGGGCTTCAGTATTGCTGTGGGGGAGGGGGGGCTCCAGTATTGCTGAGGGGGGGTGGGGGAGGGGGCACCAGTATTTCTGTTGGGGGGGGAGGGGGGGGGCGCAAAAATTGCTGTGGGGAGGGGGCTCCAGTATTGGTATGAGGGGGCGGGGCTCCAGTATTGCTGTGGGGAGGGAGAAGGTTCCAGTCTTGCTGTGGGCGGGGCAGGGGGGGAGGTGCGGCTCTAGTATTGCTGTGGGGGGGGGGCTCCAGTATTGATGTGGGGGGTGGGTGGTGGTGGGGGCAGGTGCGGTGGGGGGAGGGGCGGTGGGAAGGGGAGGAGTGGGGGGAGGTGTGGTGGAGGGAGGGGCGGTGGAGGGAGGGGCGGTGGAGGGAGGGGCGGTGGGGAGAGGGGCGGTGGGGAGAGGGGCGGTGGGGAGAGGGGTGGTGGGGGGAGGGGTGGTGGGGAGAGGGGGGGCAGGTGCAGTGAGGGGAAGGTGCGGTGGGGGGAGGGGTGGTGGGAAGGGGAGGAGTGGGGGGAGGGGCGGTGTGGGGGGGGAGGGGCGGTGTGGGCGGGGAGGGGGGGAGCTTCCCCCCGCCCAGCCAATTTCCACAGGTGGTGTCAGGAGGCAGTCGGAGCGTCTCCTCACATTGCTGTGCGTTGGGTGTGTTTCACTGAGCTGTCGTGTCAGACAGAACAAGTGATTGTGAATCAGCTGTCAGATCCACCTCCCTCTCACTTTTATTCCCATTGAATTGAGTCGCAGTCGGAGATGCCAAAAGGTTCAGTGGGGAGAGGCGGAGAGATTTTGTCTGTGTTGCTGTGTGTTGGGATCTGGAAGGCACTGCCTGAAAGGGCAGTTCAAGCAGATTCAGTAAGAACTTTCAAAAGGCAATTAGATAAATGCATGAAACTGGAAACATTGCCGGTCTCTGGAGAAAGAGTAAAGGGCCGTGGGCGCGAGAGGTGGGCGGTGGAATTAATTATAGCCATAAAGGTTTACAGCATGGAAACAGGCCCTTCGTCCCAACTTGTCCATGCTGCCCAGTTTTTACCACTATTCCCAATTGCCCACATTTGGCCCATATCCCTCTATACCCATCGTACCCATGTAACTGTCTAAATGCTTTTTAAAACACAAAATTGTACCCGCCTCTACTACTACCTCTGGCAGCTTGTTCCAGACACTCACCACCCTCTGTGTGAAAGAATTGCCCCTCTGGTCCCTTTTGTGTCTCTCCCCTTAAACCTATGCCCTCTAGTTTTCAACTCCCCTACCTTTGGGAAAAGATATTGACTATCTAACTGATCTATGTCCCTTATTATTTTATAGACCTCTATAAGGTCACCCCTCAGCCTCCTACGCTCCAGGGAAAAAAGTCCCAGTCTATTCAGCCTCTCCTTATAACTCAAACCATCAAGTCCCGGTAGCATCCTAGTAAATCCTTTCTGCACTCTTTCTAGTTTAATAATATCCTGTCTATAATAGGGTGACCAGAACTGTACACAGTATTCCAAGTGTGGCCTTACCAATGTCTTGTACAATTTCAACAAGACGTCCCAACTCCTGTATTCAATGTTCTGACCAATGAAATTGGATAGTTAGAAACATAGAAACATAGAAAACTACAGCACAAAACAGGCCCTTCGGCCCCACAAGTTGTGCCGAACATATCCCTACTTTTTAGGCCTACCTATAACCTTCCATCCTATTAAGTCCCATGTACTCATCCAGTAGTCTCTTAAAAGACCCTATTGAGTTTGCCTCCACCACCACTGACGGCAGCCGATTCCACTCGCCCACCACCCTCTGTGTGAAAAACTTCCCCCTAACATTTCCCCTGTACCTACCCCCCAGCACCTTAAACCTGTGTCCTCTCGTAGCAGCCATTTCCACCCTGGGAAAAAGCCTCTGAGAGTCCACCCGATCTATGCCTCTCAACATCTTATACACCTCTATTAGGTCTCCTCTCATCCTACGTCTCTCCAAGGAGAAATAGTTCTTTCAATGAACCAGAATGTTGGGCTGAATGGCCTTCTACTGCAATGATACCCAAGGTATCATTAGATCACTGTTGGACACAGTGCATCCTTAGTTTAAAGTTATTGAAGCCAAGTTCTGTTTTGGCTTCGATCAGCGAACTTGAACAGAGATTGAATTTTCTGATGTCTGATATATTGACATTTTCTCGGCCGTTGGGACGTTACATTCAATGGATATTAACCGCTGGGTATGGACCAACTGGCACACACAAGAACAGTCAAATTTGGAAATCAGTCATGCAAATAACTTGTCGAAGGGTTAATATTCTTTTACATCAACCTCACCCACGGTTAACCCATTAAAATAGCAGGCTAACGTTTTTTATTGAAACAGCACACAGGATCAAATCCATTTACCAGCGTGCTAACAATAATATAGCACAGGACTGCGATCCTTGGCCAAGTCTGAGGTTAATCTCACATTATAATCTAAAACCTGTGCAGCAATTTCTAACGAGAGTTTAGAGAGGGGATCTCATTAGGGGATTTTCACAGTAACTTCATTGCAGTGTTAATGTAAGCCTACTTGTGACACTAATAAAATAAACTTTAAAACTCATAGAAACTTATCAAATTCTAACAGGGTTAGACAGGGTAGATTCAGGAAGAATGTTTCCGATAAAAGCAAATTACTGCGGATGCTGGAATCTGAAACCAAAAGAGAAAATGCTGGAAAATCTCAGCAGGTCTGGCAGCATCTGTAACGGGAGAAAAGAGCTGACGTTTCGAGTGCAGACAAATCTGGGTCGTCCGGACTCGAAACGTCAGCTCTTTTCTCTCCTTACAGATGCTGCCAGACCTGCTAAGAATGTTCCCAATGGTGAGGGGAGTCCAGAACTAGGGGTCATAGTTTGAGGATAAGGGGTAAACCTTTTGGAACTGAGGTGAGGAGAAATTTCTTCACCCAAAGGGTGGTGAATGTGTGGAATTCACTCCCACAGAATGTAGTTGAGGCCAAAACATTGTGTGATTTCAAGAAGGCAGCACGATGGCACAGTGGTTAGCACTGCTGCCTAACAGTGCTAGGGACCCGGGTTCGATTCCCAGCCTTGGGTCACTGTCTGTGTGGAGTCTGCACGTTCTCCCCGTGTCTTATGTGGGTTTCCTCCGGGTGCTCCGGTTTCCTCCCACACTCCAAAGATGTGCGGGTTAGGTGGATTGGCCATGATAAATTGCCCCTTTCATGTCAGGGGAATTAGCCAGGTTAAATGGGGTTGTGGGGATAGGGCCTGGGTGGGATTGTGGTCGTTACAGACTCGATGGGGCGAATGGCCTCCTTCTGCACTGTAGGGATTCTATGAACTGAGGGGAGGAGAAACGTCTTCAACCAGCAGGTGGCGAATGTGTGGAATTCACGACCACAGAGAATAGTTGAGGCTAAAACGTTGTGTGATTTCAAGGAGAAGTTAGATATCGCTCTTGGGGCTAAAGGGATATGGTGGGGGGAAGGGGGACCAGGAATTCGATGATCAGCCATGATCAAAATGAACGGCGGAGCAGGCTCGAAGGGCCGAATGGCCTCCTCCTGCTATGTTTCTACAACATGGTATTGGATCCCTCAACCCAACGGAGTATCAATCAAGTGAGCAGTTGAGAATGCGATGCGCGGTGTGTGATACAGATGCAGTTTGCCATTCCAGCATGCTGATAAATGTGTTGCTTGTTCGTTTTACTGCTGTTCCGTGTTGTTATTGCACCCTTCAGCGATAGCCATAAAGCTGAGCATTGCAGAGGAATCTCCCTGCATCTCTCTCTCACTGTCACACTCATTTCCAGAGGCCAGACACCTGAAGCTGATGACTCTTTATTTGAAAAGCTCCTGCTGTTCTCAGATCTTTGCCATTTTTTTGCCGGGATTCTTTTCAACCGCAGCAAGAAGTCAGGAGATGTGACATGCGGTTTTTCCGACACCGGGAGTGCCAGAAAAGACCTTACTGTTTGGCGACCGATTTTTGCTTGTTAAATTGGAAAATTGCAATGTTTCGCTTTGCACAAAGACTTGCATTTATATAGCACCCTTCATGAACTCGGGACACTCTAAAGCACCTTACAGCCAATGAAGTACTTTTGGAAAGTAGTTACTGCTGTAGTGTGGGAAGCGCAGCCGCTAATTTGTGCACAGCAAGATACCACAAAGGGTATCACAGAATCCCTACAGTGCAGAAGGAGGCCATTCAGCCCATCGAGTCTGCACCAACCACAATCCCACCCAGGCCCTATTCCCGTAACTTCCTGCATTTACCCTGCTAATCCCCTGGCACTAAGGGGCAAATTTAGCACGGCCAATCCACCTTAACCCAGACATCTTTTGGACTGTGGGAGGAAACCGGAGCACCCGGAGGAATCCCACGCAGACACGGGGAGAATGTGCAAACTCCACACAGACAGTGACCCGAGGCCGGAATTGAACCCGGGACCCTGGCGCTGTGAGGCAGCTGTGCTAACCACTGTGCCACCGTGCCGCCCCAAGTAAGATAATGACCAGATAACCTGCCTTCAGCGATGTTGATTGATGGATGAATATTGTCCAGGGAGAACTCTCCTTCTCTTCTTTCAAATGGTACCATGGTGGCACAGAGGTTAGCGCTGCTGCCTCACAGCGCCAGAGACCCGGGTTGGATTCCTGGTTGGTGTCTGTCTGTGTGGAGTTTGCACATTCTCCCCCTGTCTGCGTGGGTTTCCTCCGGGTGCTCCGGTTTCCTCCCACAGTCTGAAAGATGTGCATTGGCCGTGCTAAATTCTCCCTCGGTGTTACCCGAACAGGCGCCGGAGTGTGGCGACTAGGGGATTTTCACAGTAACTTCATTGCAGCGTTAATGTGAGCCAACTTGCGGCATTAACAAATAAACGTTTTCGATTAAGGTTACATGAAATGAATTGCCTCGAAGTGACTGTTGGTGAAATAGGACAGCAATTTGCAGAGCAAGATCTCTTTGTAAATTTATGTTCAGTTCATCAACATGGTGTTGATGGCTTTCTGGTGTCAGCCTCGGTTCTGTGGTCAAATTTGCAATCTATCCTTTTTAGTCCTAAGAGTGCGTGGTTAATTGTTGGGCATTATCTGTGGGTCAGGGCACAGTTGCAAAAAAACACTCACCACTCTCCGTGTAAAAAACCTGCCTCGTACATCTCCTTTAAACTTTTCCCCACGCACATTAAACCTATGTCCCCTGTTACTTGACTTTTCCACCCTGGGAAAAAGCTTCTGACTATCCACTCTGTCCATGGCACTCATAATCTTGTAGACTTCTATCGGGTCGCCCCTCAACCTCCGTCGTTCCAGTGAGAACAAACCAAGTTTCTCCAACCTCTCCTCATAGCTAATGGCCCTCCAGACCAGGCAACATCTTGGTAAACCTCTTCTCTACCTTCTCCAAAGCATCCACATCCTTTTGGTAGTGTGGCGACCGGAATGGGGCAGGCAGAAAGAAATCACTTAATGAAATGGCAGTCCAGCTACCCTAAGTAATTTTGATGCAAAGTACAAATCAGAGTATTCTGACAAGATGTATACATTCTGATTGCATGGTACACAACAATCTGGTCAATCGTAAAACTCTGCATGACATTACCAATGTGGAGACGCCTCTCCTGATGTACAGCTGTCCCAGTGCTGTCAAAGATTTGATAGAATATTGACTATCCAATTGAAAATTAAATTGCTTTTATGGATTTGGTCACTGGTGTCCAATTGAGAGTGAAATTGTGTGCTATCAACCCTCTCCTCTTTCTAGGGTGGAATGAACTTAATTTTTAATACTCTGTAACTCCCTATCATTCTCTCATTTGGAGTTATATTGCATTTTATAGACCCTCTCAAATTGTCCAATTAACAATTAAATTGGGTTCTGTGGACTCCACATTGTCCAATCATGAATGATGTTGCACTCTTAAGCTCCTGCCTTCAGCCAATCGTGTATGTTGGAGTTACTGTTGAACGAACAAAGCACTAGATATTGTGTGCTCCATTTTACACCAACTCTATTCAGCGCCAGAGAGTCCCAAATGACAAAACTATTTTGTTACTCTTTGGAACTCTCAAGACAAGCCATGCCAAGGTCACTCAATAGCATGACCACCTTAAATAGGCATGATGTGGAGATGCCGGCGTTGGACTGGGGTGGGCACAGTAAGAAGTCTCACAACACCAGATTAAAGTCCAATAGGTTTATTTGGATAAAATTTAACCCAATGTTGTGAGACTTCTTACTGCATCTTAAATAGGATATGCCTAAACCTGATAGACCAATGAATTCTGTCCATGCCTGGTTCAGGTGAGATTCTCATTGGGTTCATGCTGGTGGTACTGCACACGCAATTGTGTACAATTCTGGTCGCCACACTACCAGAAGGATGTGGATTCTTTGGAGAGGGGACAGAAGAGGTTTACCAGGACGTTGCCTGGTATGGAGGGCATTAGCTATGAGGAGAGGTTGGATAAACTTGGTTTGTTCTCACTGGAACGACGGAGGTTGAGGGGTGACCTGATAGAAGTCTACAAGATTATGAGGGGCATGGACAGAGTGGATAGTCAGAAGCTTTTTCCCAGGGTGGAAGAGTCAATTACTAGGGGGGCACAGGTTTAAGGTGCGAGGGGCAAGGTTTAAAGGAGATGTGCGAGGCAGATTTTTTACTCAGAGGGTGGTGAATGTCTGGAACGCGCTGCCCGGGGAGGGGGTGGGAGCGGGTACGATAGCGGCATTTAAACGGCATCTAGATGAATACATGAATAGGATGGGAATGGAAGGATACGGACTCCGTAAGTGCATACGGTTTTAGTTTAGGCAGGCATCATGATCGGCACAGGCTTGGAGGGCTGAAGGGCCTGATCCTGTGCTTCCCGTTCTGTGTTCTTTGTTAATCCTTGCCAATAACTTCACTCCTTAAATTAGTTTTTCCTGCTTTTTGATGCTCGACAGTGACGAGTTCTTGGCTTTGCCTAGAATCACAGGTTTTACCTCCTAATAGCTCCTGGATTGGGTTTCTGTGTGCAGTCCTCAGTGGGCAGGAGTCAGACGGACTGACCCCCCGAACCCACCTGATGGAACCACTTTGGTGGCGAACCAGTTTCCAGGGTGAAGCCTTGTGGCTATTCTGTCGGCGAGCTGCTCGATCATTGGGAGGAGTTCTCCGATGAGGGCGCTGGAAGCCTCAGAGCTCCCTTAGTGAATGCTGCTTCAGACATTGAGTGAGAAATACTGTTACGATGCAGAGGTTAATCCCCTTTACCTCGCTTCGTAATCTAGTAGAAGTGTTTGGGAAGGTGTTAACTGTTCTATATTAACGGTTAGAGGTTCATTAATATAAAGGTCTGACACTCGCTTTAAATAAATCATTAACAAGTTATTTTATTCAACCAACCGGAATTTTAACTCAACCAGTAACATATTAATTAATGGAAGGTTTGACTATAATGCTGTTCAAATAAAGACAAGGACCATTCAGTACCAAAACAGTAATAACAGAATTTTAGTCACTCTTTAAAAATATACACAACCAGGTCTGATGGCTTTCAGAAGTTTTTGGAGCTTTCCTGCTGATTTCTCTGTCTGTAAGGTCTTTCTGATTTGGAGCCTTTTTGTTAGATAGATGGAGAATCCTCTTTAGAGATAGTTTTTTAGCTGGCAGCTTGGAGAGCCGCTCTAGAGATGTCCTTCTGTTCTGGCTGGCTCTCAGTTGAACTCAACTGAACTCCCATCAGGCAGTTGAGTTCCTGTTTGTAATCCTGCTGACCTATCAAGTCCCTGTACCCGGATTGGTCTGAGGTTGGCAACAACAGCAAATTCAAATTTGATAGGTTCTTGTTAGCTGAGTGGTTTCTTTAAACTCATAGGCTTTCAGAATGCAAAAAGCCTGCATGATCTGTTACCAAGGCACCCCTGATGTTTCGGTCTCTGCAACAAATGTTGCAATCTGTGTACCCTGTGTGCCTCCGCATTTTAAACGCCTCAGTATTGAGCACCAAACCAGCTTTTAAAGGAACCACGCACTGTTTTTTTCCCCTCGAGCATTTTTTACAATTCTTTTATAATTCTTTACAAACTCAATTTCGCAACAATACCTTTTTCAAATTTTTATTCCCTCCAAAAAAGCCAATTTAAATTAAGTCCAATCACGTTCCCCACATCAGCCAAGTGGAGAGGTAGGTTTCACAAACCCAGCATCTATAGACAGAGACACAAATGCAGGATAATGGTTGGAATGCGAGTCTTTTCAGGTAATAAGGTGGACTCTATCTTGGTTTCCAGGTTGCAGCATCTGCTGCAGAGCTGGTGTACGAGGTGGTTGAGGAGTGTGAGAGAAGTGCGACGGTAACGTCTCTCAGTGTAGTCTGATGTGGAGATGCTGGCATTGGACTGGGGTGGACACAGTAAGAAGTCTCACAACACCAGGTTAAAGTCCAACAGGTTTATTTGGTAGCACAAGTTCTTGGAGCGCTGCTCCTTCATCAGGTGAGGCGAGAGTTGGGTTCACAAACAGGGCATACATAGACACAAACCCAATTACAAGATAATGGTTGGAATGCGAGTCTTTACAGGTAATCAAGTCTTAAAGGTACAGACAATGTGAGTGGAGAGAGGGTTAAGCAGAGGTTAAAGAGATGTGTATTGTCTCCAGCCAGGACAGTTAGTGAGGTTTTGCAAGTCGTGGGGGTTACAGATAGTGTGACATGAACCCAAGATCCCGGTTGAGGCCGTCCTCATGTGTGTGGAACCTGGCTATCAGTTTCTGCTCGGCGACTCTGCGTTGTCGTGTGTCGTGAAGGCCGCCTTGGAGAACGCTTACCCGAAGATCAGAGGCTGAATGCCTTTGACTGCTGAAGTGTTCCCTGACAGGAAGGGAGCACTCTTGCCTGCTGATTGTCGAGCGGTGTTCATTCATCCATTGTCATAGCGTCTGCATGGTCTGTGTGGTCTGTGTTATAGGTCGACTTGAGTGGGTTCGTGACCTGTAGTCCTTTCGGGATCTTGTCTGCTTTCTTGCATCTTTGTAAAAACTTGATGTCTGTGTCAATATTCGCTATCTGCTTGGAGATCCTCTCCACTATGAGCCGGCGGTTTGCGGTGTCGGTGGTAGCCATGATGTGGAGCAGACGCCGCAACCTGGAAACCAAGATAGAGTCCATATTATTACCTGAAAAGACTTGCAATCCAACCATTGTCTGCTATTGTGTCTCTGTCCATATATGCCGTGTTTGTGAAACCTACCTCTCCACTCACCTGAGGAAGGAGCAGCGCTCCAAAAGCTCGTGATTCCAAATAAACCTGTTGAACTTTAACCTGGTGTTGTGAGACTTCTTACTGTGCCCACCCAAGTCCAACGCCGACATCTCCACATCATGGTCCCCACATGAGGGACAAACACGATCCAAGCTGACAAGACAAGGCTTTGCATCCCATCTTGGGTTCGATCAAAACTCCAAGCTGACAGGATGAGGCACTGCAGCACCTCCCGGGCTGGATATAACGCTTTAACCAAGCCGAGATGGCTTTAAAAATTGCATCAGGTGTCTCTACTTTCTCAGGAGACTAAGGAAATTGGGCATGTCAGCCAACTTTTACAGATGCCCCATAGAAAGCATTCTTTCTGGTTGTATCACAGCTTGGTATGGGGCTCCTGCTCTGCCCAAGACCACAAGAAACTACAAAAGTTCGTGAATGTAGCCCAATCCATCACGCAAACCAGCCTCCCATCCATTGATTCTGTCTACACTTCCCGCTGCCTCGGCATAATTAAGGACCCCACGCACCCCGGACATTCTCTCTTCCACCTTCTCCCTTCGGGAAAAAGATACAAAAGTCTGAGGTCACGTACCAACCGACTCAAGAACAGCTTCTTCCCTGCTGCCATCAGACTTTTGAATGGACCTACCTTGCATTAAGTTGCTGTTTCTCTACACCCTAACTATGACTGTAACACTACATTCTGCACTCTCTCCTTTCCTTCTCTATGAACGGTATGCTTTGTCTGTATAGCGTGCAAGAAACAATACTTTTCACTGTATGTTAATACATGTGACAATAATAAATCAAATCAAAATCAAAAGGTAAAGCAGACAGGATTAAGGAGAATCCCAAGGCATTTTATTCATACGTTAGGAACAAAAGGGTTGTTAGGGAAAAAATCGGACCTCTCAGGGACAAAAGTGGGGAATTATGCTTGGAGCCCAAAGAAGTAGGGGAGATCCAAAATGAATACTTTGCGTCAGTATTCACAAAGGAGAGGGATGTGTTGACTGGGAGTGTCTCGGAGGGAAGTGTTGAACCGTTGGAGAAAATCTCCATTACAAGGGAGGAAGTGTTAGGTTTGTTAGAGAATATAAAGACTGACAAATCCCCAGGGCCTGATGGAATCTATCCAAGGCTGTTCAGGGAGACGAGAGATGAAATCGCTGGGCCTCTGACGCAAATCTTTGTCTCGTCACTGGACACAGGTGAGGTCCCAGAGGATTGGAGGATAGCTAATGTGGTCCCGTGATTTACGAAGGATAACCCGGGTAATTATAGGTCGGTGAGCTTGACGTCCGTGGTGGGGAAGTTGTTGGAGAAGATTCTTAGAGATAGGATGTATGTGCATTTAGAAAGGAATAAACTCATTAACGATAGTCAGCATGGTTTTGTGAGAGGGAGGTCATGCCTCACTAACCTGGTGGAGTTTTTTGAAGAAGTGACTAGAATGGTTGACGAGGGAAGGGCCGTGGATGTCGTCTATATGGACTTTAGTAAAGTGATTGACAAAGTCCCTCATGGTAGGCTGGTGAAAAAGGTTGGATCTCATGGGATAAAGGGGGAGGTGGCTAGATGGGTGGAGAACTGGCTGGGTCACAGAAGACAGAGGGTGGTAGTGGAAGGATCTTTTTCCGGCTGGAGGCCTGTGACTTGTGGTGTTCCTCAGGGCTCTGTATTGGGACCTCTGCTGTTTGTGATTTATATAAACGATCTGGAAGAAGGTGTAACTGGGGTGATCAGTAAGTTTGCGGACGACACAAAATTGGCAGGACTTGCAGATAGTGAGGAGCATTGTCAGAGGCTACAGAAGGATATAGATAGGCTGGAAATTTGGGCAAAGAAATGGCAGATGGAGTTCAATCCTGATAAATGCAAAGTGATGCATTTTGGTAGAAATAATGTAGGGAGGATCTATACGATAAATGGCAGAACCATAAAGGGTGTAGATACACAGAGGGACCTGGGTGTGCAAGTCCACAGATCCTTGAAGGTGACGTCATAGGTGGAGAAGGTGGTGAAGAAGGCATATGGCATGCTTGCCTTTATAGGACGGGGCATAGAGTATAAAAGTTGGGGTCTGATGTTGCAGATGTATAGAACGTTGGTTCGGCCGCATTTGGAATACTGCGTCCAGTTCTGGTCGCCACACTACCAGAAGGACGTGGAGGCTTTGGAGAAAGTACAGAGGAGGTTTACCAGGATGTTGCCTGGTATGGAGGGGCTTAGTTATGAGGAGAGATTGGGTAAACTGGGGTTGTTCTCCCTGGAAAGACGGAGGATGAGGGGAGACTTAATAGGGGTGTATAAAATTATGAAAGGCATAGATAGGGTGAACGGTGGGAAGCTTTTCCCCAGGTCGGTGGTGACGTTCACGAGGGGTCATAGGTTCAAGGTGAAGTGGGGGAGGTTTAACACAGATATCAGAAGGACATATTTTACACAGAGGGTGGTGGAGGCCTGGAATGCGCTGCCAGGCAAGGTGGTGGAGGCGGACACACTGGGAACGTTTAAGATTTATCTAGATAGCCATATGAACGGAGTGGGAATGGAGGGATACAAAAGAATGGTCTAGTTTGGACCAGGGAGCGGCACGGGCTTGGAGGGCCGAAGGGCCTGTTCCTGTGCTGTATTGTTCTTTGTTCTTTGATTTAATCTCATTGGCTATCCTGATCTTTCACTCTGCCCAAGCCTGGGCAAACCACCATCGCAGGCCTCAGCTCACCCCCCGTGCGATGGGCTAGCCTCGTCCCCTTCCTGATCATGGTTACACCCCTTAAGGGATAGAACATGTGGAGTGTTCCACCCCTTTGGGGAGGTGATGGCCTAGTGATATTATCGCTGGACTATTATTCCAGAAACTCAGCTAATGTTCTGGGGACCCGGGTTCGAATCCCGCCACGGCAGATGGTGGAATTTGAATTCAATAAAAAAATATCTGGGATTAAGAATCTACTGATGACCATGAAACCATTGTTGGAAAAACCCATCTGGGTCACTAATGTCCCTTTAGGGAAGGAAATCTGCCGTCCTTACCCGGTCTGGCCTACATGTGACTCCAGAGCCACAGCAATGTGGTTGACTCTCAACTGCCCTCCAAGGGCAACTAGGGATGGGCAATAAATGTTGGCCCAGCCAGCGACGCCCGTGTCCCACGAGCGAATAAAAAAACATACATTCTCTGACAATTGCTATTTAGATTTCCATCGGAGTTTGAATGCTAGGTTAATGTGGCTCTAATTGTCAGAGTAAATGTTGTTCAGTCATTCTCCCATTCCATTGTCACTGGGCAGTGGTGACAAAAGCTGCCTTCTGTGCCTCTGTTTCTCTTCGATCATTAGTTCTGTCGCCGGACACCCTAAAACCTTTCTAATCCCACGGACATCACAGCCTGCCTGATATCATAACCGTGGCTCAACAGCCAGACTGATAAAAGGGGTTTTACTGGCACTGTGGCACTGGAGCTGAAAGCACAATGAGGTGAGCTGGACCCACCGAGACTGCAGCTCCTGTGAATCCGCTCACAGGCTATGTGTTGAGCCCTTAACGCTACATCAGACTCGACCACATGTGAGCATGGCCAATCAATAATAACCAAACAATGAAAAGCTCGCTCGATGGCTGGTCGGGTGAAGGCTGCAGCACAGATTCACAGAGGGAAGGAAACAGAGAAACATCGAAACTAGAAGCAGGAGGAGGCCATTCGGCCCTTCGAGCCTGTTCCGCTATTCATTTTGATCATCCAATTCAATGTCCTGATTCTCCCCTTCCCCCCATATCCCTCGATCCCTTCAGCCCCAAGAGCGAAATCTAATTTCTTCTTGAAATCACACAACGTTTTGGCCTCAGCTACTCTCTGTGGCAGTGAATTCCACACATTCACCACCCTCTGGGTGAAGACATTTCTCCTCACCTCAGTTCTAAAAGGTTTACCCCTTATCCTCAAACTATGACCCCTAGTTCTGGACTCCCCTCACCATTGGGAACATTCTTTCTGAATTTACCCTGTCTAACCTGGTTTTATGTCTTTCTATGAGTTTAACGTTTATTTATTAGTCACAAGTAGGTTTACATTAACACTGCAGTGAAGTTACTATGAAAATCCCCTAACAGAATCTAAACAGCATGCACGCAAAGAAACATCGAAACTAGAAGCAGGAGGAGGCCATTCGGCCCTTCGAGCCTGCTCCGCCATTCATTATGATCATGTCTGATCATCAAATTCAATATCCTGATCCCCCCCTCCCCCCTCGATCCCTTTAGCCCCAAGAGCGATATCTAATTTCTTCTTGAAATCACACAATGTTTTGGCCTCAACTACTTTCTGTGGGAGTGAATTCCACACATTCACCACCCTCTGGGTGAAGAAATTTCTCCTCACCTCAGTTCTAAAAGGTTTACCCCTTATCCTCAAACTATGACCCCTAGTTCTGGACTCCCCCACCATCGGGAACATTCTTTCTGAATCTACCCTGTCTAACCCTGTTAGAATTTTATAAGTTTCTATCAGATCCCCTCTCACTCTTCTAAACTCCAGTGAATATAATCCTAACCAACTTAGTCTCTCCTCATATGACAGACCTACCATCCCAGGAATCAGCCTGGTAAACTTTTGCTGTACTCCCTCCATAGCAAGGACATCCTTCCTCAGATAAGGACACCAAAACTGCACATGATACTTCAGGAAAGTTGAAGCTTCCACTCCTAGCCTATCCTGAATGAGTTGGTTGTCAGCCAAGCTGGGGACTGGGGTGCACCCGTTGCCTCAGTGCCCCTTGAAGGAATGAGATGAAGCAGCGTTCCTGCTCCTGATTCCACTCCTGCTCCAAAGCCATGAGCGTGGGCACAACCAGTCTAACTCCTTCATGGGCGGGTTGCCAGCTATCATATGTTGTCTTGGCATCTGTCTGACCACGAGAAGCACGGTGGCACAGTGGGTTAGCACTGCTGCCTCACAGCGCCAGGGACCCGGGTTTGATTCCCGGCTTGGGTCACTGTCTGTGCGGAGTTTGCACATTCTCCCCGTGTCTGCGTGGGTTTCCTCTGGGTGCTCCGGTTTCCTCCCACGGTCCAAAGATGTGCGGGTTAGGGTGCATTGACCGTGTTAAATTGCCCCTTAGTGTCCAAAGATGTGCAGGTTAGGTGGATTGGCCATGCTAAATTGCCTCTTAGTGTCAGGGGGACTAGCTAGGGTAAATGCATAGGGTTATGGGGATAGGGTCTGGGTGGGATTATGGTCAGTGCAGACTCGATGGGCTGAATGGCCTCCTTCTGCACTGTAGGGATTCTATGATTCTATGAGAATAAGGCTCAAGGGAGTGGGAGGTTGGAGCCTGCGAATGACCACCCAGTAAGGGAGCAGGAGGGGAAAGCTGGAGAAGTAGGAGGTGTTAATGAACAATAAGGGAATTGTTGATAATTCCAGCAGAGGTAGCGATACTCCGAACCTAATGAGTCCATTCTGGTGAGAAAGTGCAGCAAAGGGGGCAGTGATTACCAATGCTATTGATGTAGGTTTTGCAAATCAGCCGTCCTGGGAGGCATTAGGTGTTGTTTGGGACACATTCCATCTGCCTTTACTGAAACACCAGTCTGGTAAACACGCTTCCTGTGCGATAATGCGTTCACTCACAGATGGAGAGCAATTAAATTCAGACACAAGAACATTACAAATAGGAGCATGAGTCGGTGACAGAATATCTATCGCAGGAACCCTTTGAGCCTGCTCTGCCATTCAGTAAGATCAGTAAGAGGTCTCACAACACCAGGTTAAAGTCCAACAGGTTTATTTGGTAGCACGAGCTTTCGGAGCACTGCCCCTTCATCACTCACCTGAGGAAGGAGCGACACTCCGAAAGCTCGTGCTACCAAGTAAACCTGTTGGACTTTAGCCTGGTGTTGTGAGACTTCTTACTGTGCCCACCCCAGTCCAACGCCAGCATCATGCAGTAAGATGGAGGCTGATCTACTGCCTCAACCTCCCTACACTATTCCCGTATCTCCTCATTCCCTTCATAAGTGAAAATAAAATCTATTGTTCCCTATCTTAAATGTACCCAACAACCAAGTGTCAACAGTTCTCTGCGGTAGAGTGGGGAAGATAGTGTACCTGGAGGGAAGAAAGCGAACTGTCCCATTGAATCGAAGCTCTGTCTCAGATAAAGAATGGTTTATTGCATTACTCTGCGAGTGTAGGATCCAACTCTAGCCCTTGAGTTCTCCTGTAACTGTCAGGCCACCCACGCTGCTGACTGCTCGCCTCCTCTCTCTCTCTCTCTAAATAGGAATCAGCATTTTCCAATCAGCAAGTGATTTTCCTTCTCCCAACAACCCTCCCCACTTCTGTCAATGCACTGACTCCCATTTAGACACATACCATAGGTGCTAGTCATCTTCCAGCGTATCAGCTAAGTGGTCACTCTTTGGGTTTCAGCCAAGACATTAGATGGATTGGCCGTGCTAAATTGCCCCTTAGTGTCCAAAGATGTGCAGGTTAGGTGGATTGGCCATGCTAAATGTGCGGGGTTACAGGGATGGTGGTGGGCCTGGGTAAGATGCTCTTGAGAGTCATTGCAGACTCGATGGGCTGAATAGCCTCCTTCTGCACTGTAGGGATTCTTTGGATTCTGTGGTTCTATGAAGCTATTAAAAAACACTCAACAATACAGCTAATTCTTGATTCAGTCCCCAACAAGAGGTACAGGAGGTTGAGAGTAGTGATGTCAGGAATAAGGTTTCAAGGTCGCAGGAGTGTAACGGCAGCCAAGAAGGTGGTTTGTAGTGCGTATACTTCAACGCCAGGAGCATCTGGAATAAGGTGGGTGAGCTTGCAGCATGGGTTGGTACCTGGGACTTTGATGTTGTGGCCATTTCGGAGACATGGATAGAGCAGGGACAGGAATGGTTGTTGCAGGTTCCGGGGTTTAGATGTTTCAGTAAGATCAGGGAAGGTGCTAAAAGAGGGGGAGGTGTGGCATTGTTAGTCGAGGACAGTATTACGGTGGCAGAAAGGACATTTGATGAGGACTCGTCTACTGAGGTGGTTTGGGCTGAGGTTAGAAACAGGAAAGGAGAGGTCACCCTGTTGGGGGCCTCCGAAAAGTTCCAGAGATGTAGAGGAAAGGATAGCAAAGATGATTCTGGATAGGAGCGAAAGTAACAGGGTAGTGGTCATGGGGGACTTTAACTTTACAAATATTGACTGGAAACATTATAGTTCGAGTACTTTAGCGGGGTCAGTTTTTGTCCAATGTGTGCAGGAGGGTTTCCTGACACAGTATGTAGATAGGCCAACAAGAGGCGAGGCCACATTGGATTTGGTACTGGGTAATGAACCAGGCCAGGTGTTAGATTTGGAGGTAGGCGAGCACTTTGGTGATAGTGACCACAATTCGGTTACGTTTACTTTAGTGATGGAAAAGGATAGGTATATACCGCAGGGCAAGAGTTATAGCTGGGGGAAAGGAAATTATGATGCGTTTAGGCGAGATTTAGGATGCATAGGATGGGGAAGGAAACTGCAGGTGATGGGCACAATTGAAATGTGGAGCTTGTTCAAGGAACAGCTACTGGGTGTCCTTGATAAGTATGTACCTGTCAGGCAGGGAGGAAGTGGTTGAGCAAGGGAACCGTGGTTTACTAAAGAAGTTGAATCTCTTGTGAAGAGGAAGAAGGAGACTTATGTAAAGGTGAGACCTGAAGGCTCAGTTAGGGTGCTTGAGAGTTACAAGTTAGCCAGGAAAGACCTAAAGAGAGAGTTAAGAAGAACCAGGAGGGGACATGAGAAGTCTTTGGCAGGTAGGATCAAGGAAAACCCTAAAGCTTTCTATAGGTATGTCAGGAATAAAAGAATGACTAGGGTAAGATTAGGGCCAGTCAAGGACAGTAGTGGGAAGTTGTGCGTGCAGTCTGAAGAGATAGGAGAGGCGCTAAATGAATATTTTTCATCAGTATTCACACAGGAAAAAGACAATGTTGTCAAGGAGAATACTGAGATACAGGCTATTGGACTAGACGGGATTGAGGTTCATAAGGAGGAGCTGTTAGCAATTCTGGAAAGTGTGAAAATAGATAAGTCCCCTGGGCCGGATGGGATTTATCCTAGGATTCTCTGGGAGGCTAGGGAGGAGATTGCAGAGCCTTTGGCTTTGATCTTTATGTCGTCATTGTCTACAGGAATAGTGCCAGAAGACTGGAGGATAGCAAATGTTGTCCCCTTGTTCAAGAAGGGGAGTAGAGACAACCCTGGTAATTATAGATCGGTGAGCCTTACTTCTGTTGTGGGCAAAGTATTGGAAAGGAATATAAGAGATAGGATTTATAATAATCTAGAAAGGAATAATTTGATTAGGGATAGTCAACACGGTTTTGTGAAGGGTAGGTCGTGCCTCACAAACCTTATTGAGTTCTTTGAGAAGGTGACCAAAGAGGTGGATGAGGGTAAAGCGGTTGATGTGGTGTATATGGATTTCAGTAAAGCGTTTGATAAGGTTCCCCACGGTAAGCTATTGCAGAAAATACGGACGCATGGGATTGAGGGTGATTTAGCGCTTTGGATCAGAAATTGGCTAGCTGTAAGAAGGCAGAGGGTGGTGGTTGATGGGAAATGTTCATCCTGGAGTTCAGTTACTAGTGGTGTACCGCGAGGATCTGTTTTGGGGCCACTGCTGTTTGTCATTTTTATAAATGACCTGGATGAGGGCGTAGAAGGATGGGTTAGTAAATGTGCGGATGACACTAAAGTCGGTGGAGTTGTGAACAGTGCGGAAGGATGTTGCAGGTTACAGAGGGACATAGATAAGCTGCAGAGCTGGGCTGAGAGGTGGCAAATGGAGTTTAATGCGGAAAAGTGTGAGGTGATTCACTTTGGAAGGAGTAACAGGAATACAGAGTACTGGGCTAATGGTAAGATACTTGGTAGTGTGGATGAGCAGAGAGATCTCAGTGTCCATGTGCATAGATCCCTGAAAGTTGGCACCCAGGTTGATAGGGTTGTTAAGAAGCCATACGGTGTGTTAGCTTTTATTGGTAGAGGGATTGAGTTTCGGAGGCATGAGGTCATGTTGCAGCTGTACAAAACTCTGGTGCGGCTGCACTTGGAGTATTGCGTACAGTTCTGGTCGCACCGTACGGCTTCTTAACAACCCTATCAACCTGGGTGCCAACTTTCAGGGATCTATGCACATGGACACTGAGATCTCTCTGCTCATCCACACTACCAAGTATCTTACCATTAGCCCAGTACTCTGTATTCCTGTTACTCCTTCCAAAGTGAATCACCTCACACTTATCCACATTAAACTCCATTTGCCACCTCTCAGCCCAGCTCTGCAGCTTATCTATGTCCCTCTGTAACCTGCAGCATAGGAAGGATGTGGAAGCATTGGAAAGGGTGCAGAGGAGATTTACCAGGATGTTGCCTGGTATGGTGGGAAGGTCTTATGAGAAAAGGCTGAGGGACTTGAGGCTGTTTTCGTTAGAGAGAAGAAGGTTAAGAGGCGACTTAATAGAGGCATACAAGATGATCAGAGGATTAGATAGGGTGGACAGTGAGAGCCTTTTTCCTCGGATGGTGATGGCTAGCACGAGGGGACATAGCTTTAAATTGAGGGGTGATAGATATAGGACAGATGTCAGAGGTAGGTTCTTCACTCAGAGAGTAGTAACAGCGTGGAATGCCCTGCCTGCAATAGTAGTGGACTCGCCAACATTAAGGGCATTTAAATGGTCATTGGGTTAACATATGAATGAGATTGGAATAGTGTAGGTTAGATGGGCTTTAGATTGGTTTCACAGGTCGGCGCAACATCGAGGGCCGAAGGGCCTGTACTGCGCTGTAATGTTCTATGTTCTAACCCAGGGTCCACTAGGCGGAAAGGGACTCTGAGCAGTGATCAGCATTGGTGACGATAACTCATTGTCTCTTCTCTAACCCTCAAACACTGGCGATCGATCGCTGCACAGCTCAGTACCTCAGCTGGCGATATATTTATGCTGCAAACCTTCAGGGAACTATGAGGTGTGTGACCCAACAGAAGCAAGCTACTGTGACACCAATGGCTCTTTGAAGAAAGAAGGTTTATTTCACAAAGTCTAACGGTGTCGGGCAGCGAGTGTTTTGAAGTTAACCGTGAACTGACTCAAGAAAGAAGATAGAATTTACATTTATACAGCACTTTAACACAACCTCAAGACTTCCAGTTCCCAAAGGCATTACTAACAGTGGATTGCGACAAGTCACTCTACAGCATAGTGCAAGATGGTACTCAAGATGGCACCGGAGCGTGGTGACTTCTTGCAAGTTGTGCCCAGAATATCTTCTAATTCTATCTTTTACTCTCGTCCAATGCTTCTAAAACTTTATTCTAACTCTTTTAAACTCTCCAACAATGCTTCAATGCAATTTCTTACAGATTTGGCGGCTCTTAGGACCGTGGAGACACCTGATCTGCTGTCTACGCTTCCCGCTGCCTCGGCAAAGCAGCCAGCATAATTAAGGACCCCACGCACCCCGGACATTCTCTCTTCCACATTCTTCCGTCGGAAAAAAGATACAAAAGTCTGAGGTCACGTACCAACCGACTCAAGAACAGCTTCTTCCCTGCTACCGTCAGGTCCATTCAAAAGTCTGACAGCAGCAGGGAACAACCTGTCCTGGTCCCCCCATGCTGACACTATAGTTCAGAAAGCCCCACCAACGCCTCTACTTTCTCAGGAGACTAAGGAAATTTGGCATGTCCGCTACGACTCTCACCAACTTTTACAGATGCCCCATAGAAAGCATTCTTTCTGGTTGTATCACAGCTTGGTATGGGTTCCTGCTCTGCCCAAGACCGCAAGGAACTACAAAAGGTCGTGAATGTAGCCCAATCCATCACGCAAACCAGCCTCCCATCCATTGACTCTGTCTACACTTCCTGCTGCCCCGGCAAAGCAGCCAGCATAATTAAGGACCCCACACACCCCGGACATTCTCTCTTCCTCCTTCTTCCATCGGGAAAACGATACAAAAGTCTGAGGTCGCGTACCAACCGACTCAAGAACAGCTTCTTCCCTGCTGCTGTCAGATTTTTGAATGGACTTACCTTGCATTAAGTTGATCTTTCTCTACACCCTAGCTATGACTGTAACACTACATTCTGCACCCTCTCCTTTCCTTCTCTATGAACGGTATGCTTTGGTCTGTATAGCGCGCAAGAAACAATACTTTTCACTGTGTGTCAATACATGGTGACAATAATAAATCAAATCAAAAGTTTGATTCTGGCATTCCCTTTTATTGGACTAAGGGTTTTCACCTCTTGAATAAAAGCAAGGTCACAGCTGTGCTAATCTTTGTCCCTGTCCTGTTTCTGTTCTGCTGACGAGGCCCTGTGATGGTGCAGGGGCTCCTCAGAGAAATCTCTGCAATGAGCAATCATTGTGCTCAGTTTCCGAGCACTTTACTCTTTATTTGCATGACTGCCCTTGTAGTTCAGTGGCTGACTCTCCCATTGGGTAGATGGTGTGGGGGGTGGGGGGGGGGGGGGTGAGGGGGGGGGCGGAGGGTGGAGTGGGGGGAGTGGGAGATGTGGTGGGGGTAGGGAGCGGGCAGCATTGTAAATCTCTTTGCGCCTTGATAAATGTTCAGTCAGTTTGCAAAGAAAGAAAGGGCACCGGCTGATGATGATTTCTGTCGGCTATCGCCAAATAACCAACTTTGATCATTAGTTAAAACACAATTTTAAAAATGTGAATAAAACCATTAAAAAATATTTTTGGACTCACCTCAGGTAAGGAATGTAAGTGCTTGGAAATAGAACACTGTTCATTTCAAATTTACAGTGTCAGCATTAAACACAGCAAGTACGATGTAGCATTGATGCCCATTGCCCAATCCATCACGCAAACCAGCCTCCCATCCATTGACTCTGTCTACACTTCCCGCTGCCTCGGAAAAGCAGCCAGCATAATTAAGGGCCCCCACGTACCCCGGACATTCTCTCTTCCACCTTCTTCCGTCGGGAAAAAGATACAAAAGTCTGAGGTCACGCACCCACCGACTCAAGAACAGCTTTTGATTTGATTTATTATTGTCACATGTATTAGCATACAGTGAAAAATATTGTTTCTTGTGCATCATACAGACAAAGCATACCGTTCATAGAGAAGGAAAGGAGAGAGTGCAGAGTGTAGTGTTACAGTCATAGCTGGGGTGCAGAGAAAGGTCAACTTAATGCGAGGTAGGTCCATTCAAAAGTCTGACGGCAGCAGGGAAGAAGCTATTTACATAGATGATTTGGAGTTGGGGACCAAGTGTAGTGTGTCAAAATTCGCAGATGACACTAAGATGGGTGGAAGAGCAAAGTGCCCAGAGGACGCTGAAAGTCTGCAAAAGGATGTAGATATCCTAAGTGAGTGGGCAAGGGTCTGGCAGATGGGGTACAATGTTGGTAAATGTGAGGTCATCCATTTTGGTAGGAATAACAGCAAAATGGATTATTATTTGAATGGTAAAAAATTGCAGCATGCTGCTGTGCAGAGGGACCTGGGTGTCCTTGTGCAAGAATCACAATGGGTTGGTTTGCAGGTGCAGAAGGCAAATGTAATTTTGTCCTTCATTGCTAGAGGGATGGAGTTTAAAAACAGCGAGGTTATGTTGCAGCTGTATAAGGTGCTGGTGAGGCCACACCTGGAGTACTGTGTACAGTTTTGGTCTCCTTACTTGAGAAAGGATATACTGGCACTGGAGGGGGTGCAGAGGAGATTCACTAGGTTGATTCCGGAGTTGAGAGGGTTGGCTTATGAGGAGAGACTGAGTAGACTGGGGCTATACTCATTGGAATTCAGAAGAATGAGGGTCGATCTTATAGAAACATCTAACATTATGAAGGGAATAGATAAGATACAAGCAGGGAAGTTGTTTCCACTGGCGGGTGAAACTAGAACTAGGGGGCATAGCATCAAAATAAGGGGGAGCAGATTTAGGATTGAGTTGAGGAGGAACTTCTTCACCCAAAGGGTTGTGAATGTGTGGAACTCCCTGCCCAGTGAAGCAGTTGAGGCTACCTCATTGAATGTTTTTAAGGCAAGGATAGATAGATTTTTGAACAGTAAAGGAATTAAGGGTTATGGTGAGCGGGCGGGTAAGTGGAACTGAGTCCATGAAAAGATCAACCATGATCTTATTGAATGGCGGAGCAGGCTCGAGGGGCCAGATGGCCTACTCCTGCTCCTAGTTCTTATGCTCTTATATTCTTATTCTTGAGTTGATTGATACAGGGTGGGCCGGGGGAGGGAGGGGGGCGGGGGGGGGTGTGTGGCGGGGGGGTTGAGGGGGTGGGGGCTGCGGGGAGGGGCTTGGGGGTGGGGGAGGGGTGGGGAGGTTGAGGGGTTGGGGGCTGCGGAGGGGTTGGGGAGTGGGGGGTGGGGAGGTTGAGGGGGTGCGGGCTGCGGAGGGGTTGGGGAGTGGGGGGTGGGGGGGGTTGAGGGGGTGGGGACTGCGGTGGGGTTGGGGAGTGGGGGGTGGGGGGGCTGAGGGGGCGGGGGCTGCGGGGAGGGGGTTGGGGGGTGGGGGAGGGATGGGGAGGTTGAGGGGGTGGGGGCTGCAGAGGGGTTGGGGAGTGCGGGGTGGGGGGGGTTGAGGGGGTGGGGACTGCGGAGGAGTTGGGGAGTGGGGGGTGGGGGGGGTTGAGGGGGTGGGGGAGGGATGGGGAGGTTGAGAGGGTGGGGGCTGCAGAGGGGTTGGGGGGTGGGGGGTGGGGGGGGTTGAGGGGTTGGGGACTGCGGAGGAGTTGGGGAATGGGGGTGGAGGGGTTGAGGGGGTGGGGGCTGCAGGGGGGGTTGGGGGGGGTTGAGGGGGTGGGGGCTGCGGAGGGGTTGGGGAGTGGGGGGTGGGGGGGGTTGAGGGGGCAGGGGCTGCAGAGGGTGTTGGGGGGGTTGAGGTGGGTGGGGCTGCGGGGGGGGGCGTTGGGGGGGTGGGGAGGGCTGTTGAGGGGGTGTTGATTCAGCCTTTGTCTGCTTGCTTTCCCCTGCTGATTGTTCAAGTGATGATATCATCATTCTGCTTTGCTGGCTGGGTGGCAGTTGTCACATCCTGAGGGTGAGTGTTTGGAATGATGGGGGTGGGTCGGGTCTCTGGTGTCTGTTTCCATCAGGCAGAGGTGGGAACGAGCCCTGATGTAAGGATGTGTAAGGGTGATGCTGGGGTTCACAACGTGAGCTGGTCACAACGTGGGCACAGCAACTTCCTCCTTCGACTCTGACAATCAGAAGGAATTGAAACCTAAGAGGCGGTATCTTGAGTTCTATTTAGAATATTACAAGGGTGTGTGCGCACTGCAAAGCCTTTCCCACACTCTGTACATCTTATAGCCCAGAGACAGTGGACGTAAAGGCACATTAACAAAGAGAGACACACAAGGGAAAAGATTGGGCGGAATTTTACAGCCCTGTAATCGTGGGGGCGGAGCCCAGAAACGCCATTCAAACCCCCATTGCCCTGGGCGGGACTGGAGAACCCCACCCAGACAGACGGAGACACAGAATGACAGAGACACAGAGTGACAGAGACACAGAGTGACAGAGACACAGAGTGACAGAGACACAGAGTGACGGAGACACAGAGTGACAGAGACACAGAGTGACAGAGACACAGAGTGACGGAGACACAGAGTGACGGAGACACAGAGTGACAGAGACACAGAGTGACAGAGACACAGAGTGACAAAGACACAGAGTGACAGAGACACAGAGTGACAGAGACACAGCGACAAGGGAGGGATCTGAAAGAAAGAAAATAAATGGGTTTTGGAGAATCACAGAATCCCTACAGTACAGAAAGAGGCCATTTGGCCCATCGAGTCTGCACCGACCACAAACCCACCCAGGCCCTACCCCCATATCCCTACATATTTACCCACTAATCCCTCTAACCTACACATCTCAGGACACTAAGTGCAATTTTTCGCATAGCCAATCAACCTAACCCGCACATCTTTGGACTGTGGGAGGAAACCGGAGCACCCGGAGGAAACCCACGCAGACACGAGGAGAATGTACAAACTCCACACAGACAGTGACCCAAGCCGGGAATCGAACCCGGGACCCTGGAGCTGTGAAGCAGCAGTGCTAACCACTGTGCTACCGTGCCGAGGAGCGTTTAAATTGACAGTGTGTCAGGAAGCCACCTACAACCTGAATTGTCCCACAAAGATAGAGAGAGGGAGACTGATAGAAAGAGAGATTGATAGAGAAAGAGTGAGGCAGAGAGTGATAGAGAGAGAGAGTGATAGAGAGAGTGATAGAGAGAGAGAGTGAGAGAGAGTGATAGAGAGAGTGATAAAGATAGTGATAGAGTGAGAGTAATAGAGAGAGTGATAGAGAGAGAGTGATAGAGAGAGAGATTGATAGGGAGAGTGATAGAGAGAGAGAAAATGACAGAGTGAGTGATAGAGTGATAAAGAGAAAGTAATAGAGAGAGTGATAGAGAGAGAGATAATGAGAGAGAGAGTGATAGAGAGAGTGATTGTAGGGCAAAACAGTCCAACAATCAATGGTCACTATAAACCTTACCATTCATCAGGAATGAGAAGACCCCCCTTCTCACAGGCAGAAAATGGACAAGTTGAGATAAGAGTGCAAACAAATAGTTTTAACCTTCCAGAAAAACGACAGAAAATTTCCAATGTAACATTGCGTTTGAGGCAGAGAGAAATACACAGGCACAGAGTAGCACATACATAGAGAGAGATGGAGATATAGAGCGAGCAACACAGACAAGGGAAACAGGAGTACAGAATTGTAACAAGGGTGGCACAGTGGTTAGCACTGCTGCCTCACAGCTCCAGGAATCTGGGTTCGATTCCCTGTCTGTGTGGAGTTTGCATGTTCACCCCGTGTCTGCGTGGGTTTCCTCCGGGTGCTCCGATTTCCTCCCACACTCCAAAGATGTACAGGTTAGGTGGACTGGCCATACTAAATTGCCCCTTAGTGTCCCAGGATGTGTAGATTAGTGGGATTAGCGTGGTAATTAGCGTGGGGTTACGGGGATCGGGTCTGGTTGGGATGCTCTGACAGAGAGAGTCGGTGCAGATTTGCTGGAATGATCCCTGGAATGAAGAGCTTGTCGTATAAGGAACGGTTAAGGACTCTGGATCTGTACTCGTTGGAATTTAGAAGGATGAGGGGGGATTTTATTGAACCTTACAGGATACTGCGAGGCCTGGATAGAGTGGACGTGTAGAGGATGTTTCCACTAGTAGGAAAACCTAGAACCAGAGGGCACAACCTCAGGCTAAAGGGACGGTCCTTTAAAATAGAGATAAGGAGGAATTTCTTCAGTCAGAGAGTGGTGAATCTGTGGAACTCTTTGCCGCAGAAGGCTGTGGAGGCCGGGTCATTGAGTGTCTTTAAGACAGAGATAGATAGGTTCTTGATTACTAAGGGGATCAGGGGTTATGGGGAAAAGGCAGGAGAATGGGGATGAGAAAAATATCAGCCATGATTGAATGGCGGAGCAGACTCGATGGGCCGAGTGGCCTAATTCTGCTCTGATGTCTTATGGTCTTATGGACCGAATGGCCTCCTACTGCACTGTAGGGATTTTGTGATTCTGTTCTACAAACGTGTTCAGAGATACAGAAAGAGGAAAAGCAGAGACATTCAGAGAGACTCGATACAGACGCAGAAACCGGCTTATGGTTCATCTGATTGTCTGTCTCTGCAATCAATTGCAGCCTCATAAAGAGTAACGTTTTCAAACGCGCTCGTAAAAAAAAATCTTAATTGACTCAACTTGCTGCGCAAGCATGAATAAGCCTGGTATTTATGGACAGCGCTTCTATTTCAAGCAGTGAAAAGCAAAGCTGAGAGAGAGTGAGAGGTTTGTCCTGTGATGTTTAGTGGTGGAAATACCAATTTGATGGGACCTCTTATTTTTCAATCTGTGACGAAAATCAGTTTTCGATTTGCGATGGTTGGACAAAGGTGCTTCCTTCAGCCAGACAGAGGCAGATGGATGAGATTTGCCCAGTATAATGTCAATCTCCTTTCAGACACACAGCTCGCAGAGTGGAATTGAGTTTTTATGAAGAGAGGACCTTAATGAGTCGCGGTGTGTGACAGTGGCAGACATATTTCCCAGAAATGTTCAATGTCATCTCTTAATTTGTTCAAGTTTTTATTGGAAAATAAATAATAATCAGATTGTACGTGGAGGAGCTGAATTATTACAGCTCTGCCCAGGGGGCAGGACACTTTATTCATCACAGAGTGACATCGCCTCACTTTCTTTCATTTTCGGCTGGACTGTACATTTATCAAATGACAGGATCTTGCTGCATGAAGATAGAACACCGTTGTATCTTCCATCTGAGCTATAGCACGAAGTTAGATACAGACTAAAACTCCCTCTACACTGTCCCCATCAAACACTCCCAGGACAGGTACAGCACGGGGTTAGATACAGAGTAAAGCTCCCTCTACACTGTCCCCATCAAACACTCCCAGGACAGGCACAGCACGGGGTTAGATATAGAGTAAAGCTCCCTCTACACTGTCCCCATCAAACACTTCCAGTATAGGTACAGCACGGGGTTTGATACAGAGTAAAACTCCTCTACACTGTCCCCCATCAAACACTCCCAGGACAGGTACAGCATGGAGTTAGATACAGAGTGAAGCTCCCTCTACACTGTTCCCATCAAACACTCCCAGGACAGGCACAGCACGGGGTTAGATATAGAGTAAAGCTCCCTCTACACTGTCCCATCAAACACTGATGTGGAGATGCCGGCGTTGGACTGGGGTAAGCACAGTAAGAAGTCTCACAACACCAGGTTAAAGTCCAACAGGTTTATTTGGTAGCAAATACCATAAGCTTTCGGAGCAATGCTCCTTCGTCAGATGGAGTGGTCTCTGTTCTCAAACAGGGCACAGACACAGAAATCAAATTACAGAATACTGATTAGAATGCAAATCTCTACAGCCAGCCAGGTCTTAAATGCACAGACAATGTGGGTGGAGGGAGCATTCAACACAGGTTAAAGAGATGTGTATTGTCTCCAGACAGTACAGCTTGTGAAATTGTGCAAGTCCAGGAGTCAAGCTGTGGGGGTTACTGATAATGTGACATAAATCCAACATCCCGGTGTAGACCGTCCTCATGTGTGCGGAACTTGGCTATCAGTTTCTGCTCAGCGACTCTGCGCTGTCGTGTGTCGTGAAGGCCGCCTTGGAGCACTTCAGCAGTCACGGGCATTCAGCCTTGGATCTTCAGGTAAGCGTTCTCCAAGGCGGCCTTCACGACACACGACAGCGCAGAGTCACTGAGCAGAAACTGATAGCCAAGTTCCGCACACATGAGGACGGTCTACACCGGGATGTTGGATTTATGTCACATTATCAGTAACCCCCACAGCTTGCCTCCTGGACTTGCACAATTTCACAAGCTGTACTGTCTGGAGACAATACACATCTCTTTAACCTGTGTTGAATGCTCCCTCCACCCACATTGTCTGTGCATTTAAGACCTGGCTGGCTGTAGAGATTTGCATTCTAATCAGTATTCTGTAATTTGATTTCTGTGTCTGTGCCCTGTTTGAGAACAGAGACCACTCCATCTGACGAAGGAGCATTGCTCCGAAAGCTTATGGTATTTGCTACCAAATAAACCTGTTGGACTTTAACCTGGTGTTGTGAGACTTCTTACCATCAAACACTCCCAGGACAGGCACAGCACGGGGTTAGATATAGAGTAAAGCTCACTCTACACTGTCCCCCATCAAACACTCCCAGGACAGGTACAGCACGGGGTTACATCAGAGTAAAGTTCCCTCTACACTGTCGCCCATCAAACACTCCCAGGACAGGTATAGCACAGGGTTAGATACAAAGTAAATCTCCCTCTACACTGTCCCCATCAAACACTCCCAGGACAGGTGCAGCACGGGGTTAGATACAGAGTAAAGCTCCCTCTACACTGTCCCCATCAAAGACAGTAAGAGTTTTAACAGCACCAGGTTAAAGTCCAACAGGTTTATTTGGTAGCAAATACCATTAGCTTTCGGAGCGCTGCTCCTTCGTCAGATGGAGTGGAAATCTGCTCTCAAACAGTGCACAGACACAAAATCAAGTTACAGAATACTGATTTGAATGTGAATCCCTACAACCAACCAGATCTTAAATATACAGACAATGTGGGTGGAGGGAGCATTAAGCACAGGTTAAAGAGATGTGTATTGTCTCCAGACAGGACAGCCCGCAAGTCCAGGAGGCAAGCTGTGGGGGTTACTGATAATGTGACATAAATCCAACATCTCGATTTAGGCTGTTCTCATGTGCGCGGAACTTGGCTATCAGTTTCTGCTCAAACACTCCTAGGACAGGTACAGCACGTGGTTAGATACAGAGTAAAGCTCCCTCTACACTGTCCCCACCAAACACTCCCAGGACAGGTACAGCACGGGGTTAGATACAGAGTAAAGCTCCCTCTACACTGTCCCCATCAAACACTCCTAGGACAGGTACAGCACGGGGTTAGATACAGAGTAAAGATCCCTCTACACTGTCCCCATCAAACACTCCCAGGACAGATACAGCACGGGGTTAGATACAGAGTAAAGCTCTCCCTACACTGTCCCCATCAAACACTCCCAGGACGGGTGCAGCACGGGGTTATATACAGAGTAAAGCTCCCTCTACACTGTCCCCATCAAACACTCCCAGGACAGGTACAGCACGGGGTTAGATACAGAGTAAAGCTCCCTCTACACTGTCCCCATCAAACACTCCCAGGACAGGTGCAGCACGGGGTTAGATACAGAGTAAAGCTCCCTCTACACTGTCCCCATCAAAGACAGTAAGAGTTTTAACAGCATCAGGTTAAAGTCCAACAGGTTTATTTGGTAGCAAATACCATTAGCTTTCGGAGCGCTGCTCCTTCGTCAGATGGAGTGGAAATCTGCTCTCAAACAGTGCACAGAGACACAAAATCAAGTTACAGAATACTGATTTGAATGCGAATCCGTACAACCAACCAGATCTTAAAGATACAGACAATGTGGGTGGAGGGAGCATTAAGCACAGGTTAAAGAGATGTGTATTGTCTCCAGACAGGACAGCCCACAAGTCCAGGAGGCAAGCTGTGGGGGTTACTGATAATGTGACATAAATCCAACATCCCGATTTAGGCTGTTCTCATGTGTGCGGAACTTGGCTATCAGTTTCTGCTCAAACACTCCTAGGACAGGTACGGCACGGGGTTAGATACAGAGTAAAGCTCCCTCTACACTGTCCCCATCAAACACTCCCAGGACAGGTACAGCACGGGGTTAGATACAGAGTAAAGCTCCCTCTACACTGTCCCCCATCAAACACTCCCAGGACAGGTACAGCACGGGGTTAGATACAGAGTAAAGCTCCCTCTACACTGTCCCCCATCAAACACTCCCAGGACAGGTACAGCACGGGGTTAGATACAGAGTAAAGCTCCCTCTACACTGTCCCCCATCAAACACTCCCTGGACAGGTACAGCACGGGGTTAGATACAGAGTAAAGCTCCCTCTACACTGTCCCCCATCAAACACTCCCAGGACAGATACAGCACGGGGTTAGATACAGAGTAAAGCTCCCTCTACACTGTCCCCCATCAAACACTCCCAGGACAGATACAGCACGGGGTTAGATACAGAGTAAAGCTCCCTCTACACTGTCCCCCATCAAACACTCCCAGGACAGGTACAGCACGGGGTTAGATACAGAGTAAAGCTCCCTCTACACTGTCCCCATCAAACACTCCCAGGACAGGTACAGCACGGGGTTATATACAGAGTAAAGCTCCCTCTACACTGTCCCCCATCAAACACTCCCAGGACAGGTACAGCACGGGGTTAGATACAGAGTAAAGCTCCCTCTACACTGTCCCCCATCAAACATTCCCAGGACAGGTACAGCACGGGGTTAGATACAGAGTAAAGCTCCCTCTACACTGTCCCCCATCAAACATTCCCAGGACAGGTACAGCACGGGGTTAGATACAGAGTAAAGCTCCCTCTACACTGTCCCCCATCAAACACTCCCAGGACGGGTACAGCACGGGGTTAGATACAGAGTAAAGCTCCCTCTACACTGTCCCCCATCAAACACTCCCAGGACAGGTACAGCACGGGGTTAGATACAGAGTAACGCTCCCTCTACACTGTCCCCCATCAAACACTCCCAGGACGGGTACAGCACGGGGTTAGATACAGAGTAAAGCTCCCTCTACACTGTCCCCATCAAACACTCCCAGGACAGGTACAGCACGGGGTTAGATACAGAGTAAAGCTCCCTCTACACTGTCCCCATCAAACACTCCCAGGACAGGTACAGCATGGGGTTAGATACAGAGTAAAGCTCCCTCTACACTGTCCCCCATCAAACACTCCCAGGACGGGTACAGCACGGGGTTAGATACAGAGTAAAGCTCCCTCTACACTGTCCCCCATCAAACACTCCCAGGACAGGTACAGCACGGGGTTAGATACAGAGTAAAGCTCCCTCTACACTGTCCCCCATCAAACACTCCCAGGACAGGTACAGCACGGGGTTAGATACAGAGTAACGCTCCCTCTACACTGTCCCCCATCAAACACTCCCAGGACAGGTACAGCACGGGGTTAGATACAGAGTAAAGCTCCCTCTACACTGTCCCCATCAAACACTCCCAGGACAGGTACAGCACGGGGTTAGATACAGAGTAAAGCTCCCTCTACACTGTCCCCATTAAACACTCCCAGGACAGGTACAGCACGGGGTTAGATACAGAGTAAAGCTCCCTCTACACTGTCCCCCATCAAACACTCCCAGGACAGGTACAGCACGGGGTTAGATACAGAGTAACGCTCCCTCTACACTGTCCCCCATCAAACACTCCCAGGACAGGTACAGCACGGGGTTAGATACAGAGTAAAGCTCCCTCTGCACTGTCCCCATCAAACACTCCCAGGACGGGTTTATAAGGCAGACACCGGGAAGGATCTGCAAAGCGATTGTCTTGACCAGGATTTGTGTATGTATGCCACGGAGCAGTGGCTTTACTTTATGTTTAGCAATAAATAGCGTTCCTTTCCAGCCGGGCTTCCGGAGTTACCGCAGCTGCACAGACAGGGCATGGACTGTATCATCTCTGCATATCTCCCATCACATACGCACTCTGTAGCCAGAATACAATTCAAAGCTTTCTCTGTGCTGCTCACCCCTTGACAATCCTTCTGGATTTTCTTTCCCACTTGTTGTCCTCCACAGCCCATTGTCAGCTCAAGGAGCTGAAGTGTTGATATATTCTCTGGTGGAGAGCAGGTGAATTAACCCAGTCAGCCTTTCTCAATAATATCGATGAGATGGTCACATTGTTGAGCAGAGTGCCTCGGCGCTCCTGCAGGCTTACTGTGTCTATCTTTACTGGCAGTGACTTGGGACGCCCTCAGGAAAATGTATAAGATCAAGTGTAGTTTTGGCATCCTGCACTTGGTTGAAGTCATGAGGTCACACTGAGGCTTCATTTGAAGCAATTTTTAAAAGCGGCATCTCGGCCTTTTGGCTAAGATGCAAATGAGATCAAGCGTTGGAGAAGGAGCAATGCCCTGCTCCAATCAGTCGGGATCAAGCGGCCAGCCTGCCTTGTCAGTTTGGATCGGGAATGTCTCACTTGCTGAGAGTTTGAATTGGACTTCGATTGGATTGAATTGGATATTTTAAAAAAACCAAAAAAAATTCCTTATGTTACCCTATGCTTGCTGAAGATGAGAATCAGGTTGACTTCTGCCCAGGTGTTAATTCAATTCAGGAGATAATGGGTTTCTTTGTGTACAATTGATTGAAAGCACCCTTATCTGGGGCACCAAGAATTGTTTCGAAAGAGCACTCCTTCAATTTGTACACTGATAGAGCTATCTAAACCAGATCAAAGCCATTTTACACAGTCTGGAATCTGGTACTTAGTGAATAATGAGTTTTTAAATGCACCCAATTAGCCAATTAGCACTGACAATGGCGAGAGTAGTGGATGAGGGGTAATAAATGTTCACTGACTCTCGTGGCTTTCAGACCCAGGAAATACTTCATTAAGCTCTCATTCTATCCGTTATAAATTGCTGCTGTTCTGCCTCGGTCAACCCTTCCGTCAATGTTTAAACATGGCAGGGTCAAACCAGGAATAGTACGTCATGAATGTCCCTGGATCACACAGCACCTTTACTCATGAATCTTCCATCTCGCGGGGAATGTTTGCAAATAGATTCTCAGCAACACCGGGCACTGTGGGCGATCCAAGCAAACGGGTGCACACGCCCAGGTGACATCTCTCCATCCACTGTTTCGTCAGAGACCCATTTAATGCAGACAAGGTCAACACCTGTATCAAAATGGCAGGTAGAGGTCGTGCCAACGAACATTCTCGAGAGTGACAGAGATGTGACTAAACATTCATAGAGTCATCGATTCAATGGCAGTTCACAGCTGGGTGTCCAACCTGAGCAAGAGTAAGGTTAGAAATGGGTTAACAGACCTTCAAATTAAGTTCTAATTTGATGTTAATTATTCAGTAGAAATCACTGATATAGAACCTTAGTTAGTCCTCGTTTAGAATATAGTGTTCAATTCTGGTCGCCACACTACCAGAAGGATGTGGATGCTTTGGAGAGGGTACAGAAAAGATTTACCAGGATGTTGCCTGGAATGGAGGGCATTAGCTATGAGGAGAGGTTGGAGAAACTTGGTTTGTTCTCACTGGAATGACGGAGGTTGAGGGGCGACCTGAAAGAAGTCTACAAGATTATGAGGGGCATGGCTAATTTGATATTTCTCTAAAGCGCTGATGCAGGCATGACCTACGGGCTGAATTCCCGCCTCTATGCTGCATAGAATCTCAACACTGCAGAAGGAGGTCATTCAGCCCATCGAGTCCGCACCATCTGCATCAAGCAATGGCCCAGTGGTAATATCGCTCGACTATTAATCCAGGAACTCAGCGAATGTTCTGGGGGACCCAGGCTCGAATCCCGCCACGGCAGATGGTGGAATTTGAATTCAATAAAGGAAAAATATCTGGAATTAAGAATCTACTGATGACCAGGAAACCATTGTCGATTGTCGGAAAAACCCATCTGGTTCACTAATGTCCTTTAGGGAAGGAAATCTGCCGTCCTTACCCGGTCTGGCCTACATGTGACTCCAGAGCCACAGCAATGTGGTTGACTCTCAACTGCCCTCCAAGGGCAACTAGGGATGGGCAATAAATGCCGGCCAGCCAGCGACGCCCATGTCCCAGGAATGAATAAAGAAAAGCAGTAAAAATATTACCTGCACGTTTAAAGGGTCCATTGTGCTTTCTGCTTCCCTCATCTCTCTCCAGGTGAATGTTTAGTCCAGACAACACTAAATGTTGAATAACCTGATAGTTCTCCTTTAAATGCCCATTTCACTGAGGGTCCCACGTACTGGGAAATAATTTTTTTGCCAATGTACCCCTAAACAGTCACATATTTCTCAATGCACTATACGGGTGTCCACCCGTCTTCCAAACTCACGTTCACCCATTCCATGCCATTCCACAAAAGCAAAATACTGCAGATTCTGGAATCTGAAACACAAACAGAAAATGCTGGAAAATCTCAGCAGGTCTGTGGAGAGAGAATTGAGTTAACGTTTCGAGTCTGGATGAGCCTTCCTCAGAGCTCTGTTGGTTTTTTTTCTCTCCCCACAGATGCTGCCAGACCTGCTGAGATTTTCCAGCATTTTCTGTTTTTGCTCCATGCCATGCCATCATTGGCTATGCAAAAACATAAGCGCAGAGTTTCCTGCTCCTTACTCTTGGGCACAGTGGTCGGTTAAACTTGGACCAAAGCAAATTACTGCGGCTGCTGGAATCTGAAACCAAAAGAGAGAAAATGCTGGAGAATCTCAGCAGGTCTGGCAGCATCTGTAAGGAGAGAAAAGAGCTGATGTTTCGAGTCAAAGGGTCTTCTGTACTCGAACCATCAGCCCTTTTCTCTCCTTACAGGTGCTGCCGGACATGCTGAGATTTTCCAGCATTTTCTCTTTTGGTCAGTTAATCTTATTGGTGACTAGTTTAGTGTCGGCACTCTGTCTCTGTTATGTTGGACTGCGAGAGAGATGGGGTTTAGCCTGTCCTTGCAATAGGCACAGGCACGTCATGGACAAGCTGATGAGAGGGACATTTGCTTTTGGCTCACTGGGTTACACTCCAGCCTATCAATCAGATCCTGGGTTCAGGATTCACTCCAGGCCTCAAACCCCATAATCTGGGCTGATTCATTCATGGGACATGGGTGTCGCTGGCTGGCCAGCATTTACTGCCCATTCCTAGTTACACTTGGAGGGCAGTTGAGAGTCAACCACATTGCTGTGGCTCTGGAGTCACATATAGGCCAGACCGGGTAAGGACGGCAGATTTCCTTCCCTAAAGGGCATTAGTGAACCAGATGGGTTTTTCTGACAATCGACAATGGTTTCATGGTCATCAGTAGATTCTTAATTCCAGATATTTTTTATTGAACTCAAATTCCACCATCTGCCGTGGCGGGATTCGAACCCGGGTCCCCAGAACATTAGCTGAATTTCTGGATTAATAGTTTAACGATAATATCATGAGACCATGGCCTCCCCATGCCTCCAGTAATAGAAAGTGAGCGCTGCACTGTTGGAGGTACCATATTTCAGATTAATCTGGGGCCCTGAATGTCACTTCAGGTGAGTGTAAAAGATGCCACAGGACTACAGGTATTCAACGAAGAGCAGAAGACTTCTCTTTAGCTCCTGGTCCCCCCATGCCGACACTATAGTTAAGAAAGCCCATCAACGCCTCTACTTTCTCAGAAGACTAAGGAAATTTGACATGTCAGCTACAACTCTCACCAACTTTTACAGATGCACCATAGAAAGCATTCTTTCTGGTTGTATCACAGCTTGGTATGGCTCCTGCTCTGCCCAAGACCGCAAGGAACCACAAAAGGTTGTGAATGTAGCCCAATCCATCACGCAAACCAGCCTCCCATCCATTGATTCTGTCTACACTTCCCACTGCCTTGGCAAAGCAGCCAGCATAACTAAGGACCCCACGCACCCCGGACATTCTCTCTTCTACCTTCTTCCATCGGGAAAAAGATACAAAAGTCTGAGATCACGTACCAACCGACTCAAGAACAGCTTCTTCCCTGCTGCCGTCAGACTTTTGAATGGACCTACCTCGCATTAAGTTGATCTTTCTCTACACCCTAGCTATGTCTGTAACACTACATTCTGCACTCTTTCCTTTCCTTCTCTATGAACGGTATGCATTGTATAGTGCACAAGAAACAATACTTTTCACTGTATACTAATACATGTGACAATAATAAATCAAATCAAAAGCTGTTCTTTAGTCGGTTGGTACAACAATAAATCAAATGAAATCAAATCTTAATGACTTGACCTAAATTTATCTTCAACCAACACCAGTAAGACAGATGAGTTGGTCATTTATCTTGCTGCTTGCAGCTGCTTACTGAGCATAAACTGGCTGCTTCGTATCCTTCATGATTTCAGTAACTACATTTTAAACTACAGCAATGGCTGGAAGGAGCATTAGGACATGGTCAAAAATGCTTTGACATAGGGTCACCCAGACTCGAAACATTGGCTCTATTCTCTCTCCACAGATGCTGCCACACCTGCTGAGATTTTCCAGCATTTTCTGTTTGTGTTGTATATAAACTGTAAATCTTTTTCTCCCCCCTGATCTTCCGCTACTGTTTTCTGCAGAATGTGCGGAACCTCAAACTCTCTAAAGATCCTCACCAATGGGGTGGCACGGTGGCACAGTGGTTAGCACTGCTGCCTCACAGCTCTGGGGACCCGGGTTCAATTCCCGGCTTGGGTCACTGTCTGCGTGGAGCCTGCACGTTCTCCCCGTGTCTGGGTGCTCCAGTTTCCTCCCACAGACCGAAAGACTGGTTAGGTGGATTCATAGAAATCATAGAAATCATAGAAACCCTACAGTGCAGAAGGAGGCCATTCGGCCCATCGAGTCTGCACCGACCACAATCCCACCCAGGCCCTACCCCCACATATTTACCCGCTAATCCCTCTAACCTACGCATCTTAGGATTCTAAGGGGCAATTTTTAACCTGGCCAATCAACCTAACCCGCACATCTTTGGACTGTGGGAGGAAACCGGAGCACCCGGAGGAAACCCACGCAGACACGAGGAGAATGTGCAAACTCCACACAGACAGTGACCCAAGCCGGGATTGGCCGTGCTAAATTGCCCCTCAGTGTCAGGGGCACTAGCTAGAGTAAATGCATGGGACTATGGGGATAGGACCTGGGTGAGATTGTGGTCAGTGCAGACTCGATGGGCCGAGTGGCCTCCTTTTGCACTGCAGGATTCTATGCCTATGTGTATTATCGTAGAACTGTGATGGAGGTGGATACTCACCTTGCTCTGCTATGTTTCCGTAATGTCTGCTTTGAACCATAGAACCATAGAAAATTACAGCTCAGAAACAGGCCTTTTGGCCCTTCTTGTCTGTGCCGAACCATTTTATGCCTAGTCCCACTGACCTGCACTTGGACCATATCCCTCCACACCCCTCTCATCCATGAACCCGTCCAAGTTTTTCTTAAATGTTAAAAGTGACCCCGCCTTTACCACTTTATCCGGCAGCTCATTCCACACTCCCACCACTCTCTGTGTGAAGAAGCCCCCCCTAATATTCCCTTTAAACTTTTCTCCTTTCACCCTTAACCCATGCCCTCTGGTTTTTTTCTCCCCTAGCCTCAGCGGAAAAAGCCTGCTCGCATCTTTGGGTTGTCAAAGATTCACTTCTGCTTAAATCCATCAATAAGAAGTCTCACAACATCAGATTAAAGTCCAACAGGTTTATTTGGTATCACGAGCTTTCGGAGCGCCACTCACCTGACGAAGGGGCAGCGCTCCGAAAGCTCGTGCTGCCAAACAAACCTGTTGGACTTTAACCTGGTGTTGTGAGACTTCTTACTGTGTTTACCCCAGTCCAACTCCGGCAAACTCCACATCATAAATCCATTAAAGTATTTGATCACCCGTACGTCGGGAGTCCGGGTTTTTGAAGTGGGTTAAAGCTTCATCTGGCCTCACAGGGAGAAGGTGGTTCGGATTTACCGTGAGGCCCGGTGTCTGTTATCGAGTGCACAATGTGTTCTGATGCTGTGACGGCTTTCGGGACCGGAGCCCCTCGCAAAGGCACTGAAATGTTCTTTCAGGTTTCCTGCATCCCGTTACTTTAGACGCTTCGGTTAATATTTGTAAAGGAGCTTTGGCAATGCTGAAGATTCCTGATTTACAGCGACTGGACACGTCATGGATTTGTTTTATTACATGGGATTGTTCCGAGAATAAATTCCACGATGTTATTCAACTCTCCATGCAAGACGGAGGCCTTGGCTTTGCTTTCTCGCTTTCCCCTTTTGATTGTAATGATGAATGAATAAAGCCTGAAGTGACGACTAACCTTGCACAATCTTTGTCGCCTTTTCACAGTCCAGCTTTCTTTCTGATTAACTCCCTTAAATTAAAAACTGCGGTAATCATTAACACTTTGTTACCTAGCATTCAGATTTTGAATGAGGTGATTCACATTGCGTTGTCAGTCCCAGCAATGTGTGTTATTACTTAACCTTCCCCTGCCGAAGGATACCCATTATGTTTGAAGAGTCAGTCACCACTTCCATTCATGAGACAGTCCTCAATTCAATTAAATATTTCCTTCCCTCCCTCCCCTTTGCTGACAGGAAACTCACAGTTTCATCCAGGTTAGTCAGGAGAGATCAAATCATCCATTCGGCACTTCCCACGCGGCAACAATAATCTCTCCCTCAATGCCAACTAAACAAAGGAGGTTGTCATCGACTTCAGGAAGCGTAAAGGAGAACATGCTCCTGTCTACATCAACGGGGACGAAGTAGAAAGGGTCGAGAGCTTCAAGTATTTAGGCGTCCAGATCACCAACAACCTGTCCTGGTTCCCCCCATGCCGACACTATAGTTAAGAAAGCCCCACCAACGCCTCTACTTTCTCAGAAGACTAAGGAAATTCGGCATGTCCGCTACGACTCTCACTAACTTTTACAGATGCACCATAGAAAGCATTCTTTCTGGTTGTATCACAGCTTGGTATGGGGCTCCTGCTCTGCGCAAGACCGCAAGGGACTACAAAAGGTCATGAATGTAGCCCAATCCATCACGCAAACCAGCCTCCCATCCATTGACTCTGTCTACACTTCCCGCTGCCTCGGCAAAGCAGCCAGCATAATTAAGGACCCCGGATGCACCCCGGACATTCTCTCTTCCACCTTCTTCCGTCGGGAAAAAGATACAAAAATCTGAGGTCACGTATCGACCAACTCAAGAACAGCTTCTTCCCTGCTGCTGTCAGACTTTTGAATGGACTTACCTCGCATTAAGTTGATCTTTCTCTACACCCTAGCTATGACTGTAACACTACATTCTGCACTCTCTCCTTTCCTTCTCTATGAATGGTATGCTTTGTCTGTATAGCGCGCAAGAAACAACATTTTTCACTGTATGTTAATACATGTGACAATAATAAATCAAATCAAATCAAATTCCATCAGTGTTCTGGGGCCAGCCAACATCACCAAACCAAACAATCGGGTCATTATCACATTGCTGTTTGCGGGAGCTTGCTGTGCACAAATTGGATGCCACCTTTCCCACATTGCAACAGTGACCACTTTGGATATTCTTCAATGGTTGCAAAGTGACATTACAAGTTTCTGTAGGGTGCTATATAAATGCAAGTTCTTTCTTTTATAGTTTGGTATCACACTCGGTGAAGCAGTGACAGTTGATTCTCTCTGCTCTCAGCTCTGATGAAGGGTTATCCAGACTTGGAACCTTGGCTCGATTCTCTCTCCACAGAAGCTGTCAGAGCTGCTGAGATTTTCCAGCATTTTGTGTTTTTGGTTTGTATAGACCACCTGGTTGACCATCAAAACATGACCTGGTTGCAAACCTGGAGATCTCCTGGAACAGGGTTCCAAAGAACAAAGAACAGTACAGCACAGGGACAGGCCCTTCGGCCCTCCAAGCCTGTGCCGGTCATGATGCCCTAATTAAACTTTAAAAAAACTTCTAACCTTACTCGGTCTGTATCCCTCTATTCCCTCCCTATTCATCCAGATGCCCCTTAAATGTTGCCAATGTGCCTGCTTCCACCACCTCCTCTGGCAGCGCGTTCCAGGCACCCACCTCTCTCTGCGTGAAAAACTTCCCCCCGCACATCTCCCTTAAACCTTCCCCCCCTCACCTTGAACCTGTGCCCCCAGTAATTGACACTCCTACCCTGGGTAAAAGCCTCTGACTATCCACCCTGTCTGTGCCTCTCAGCATTCTGTAGACCTCTATCAGGTCTCCCCTCAGCCTCCATCTTTCCAGTGAAAATAATCCTAGTTTATTCAACCCCTCCTCATAGCCGACACCCTCGAGACCAGGCAACATCCCGGTGAACCTTCTTCGCACTCTCTCCAAAGCTTCCATATCCTTCTGGGAGTGTGGTGACCAGAACTGCACGCAATACTCCAAATGCGGCCTAACCAAGGTTTTATATAGCTTTTTAAAAATTCATTCGTGGGACACGGGCGTCGCTGGCTGGCCAGCATTTATTGCCCATCCCTAGTTGTCCTTGAGAAGGTGGTGGTGAGCTGCCTTCTTGAATTGCCACATAATTTCCCAACTCCTGTACTCAGTGCCCTGGCCGATGAAGGCAAGCATGCCGTATGCCTTCTTAATCACCTTGGCCACCTGTGTTGCCACTTTTAGGGAACTGTGGACCTGCACGCCCTGATCCCTCTGGATGTCAATGTTCCTAAGGGTTCTGCCAGTTACAGTATAATTCACCCCTAAATTTGATGCTCCAAAATACATCACCTCGCATTTGTCCGGATTAAACTCCATCTGCCATTTCTGTGCCCAAGTCTCCAATCTATCTATATCCTGCTGTATCCTCTGACAATCCCCGGCTCCAAAAGCTCATGATTCCAAATAAACCTGTTGGACTTTAACCTGGTGTTGTGAGACTTCTTACTGTGTTTACCCCAGTCCAACGCCGGCAACTCCACATCATCCTATAACCAAGCCAGTTCTGTCCAGCCCACCCCGAATCCCATGTGATTTTAGTTTTTGTACCAGTCTGCAATGTGGGACCTTGTCAATCGCCTTACTAAAGTCCATATAAACTACATCCACAGCCCTTCCCTCATCAATTTTTTTTGTCACCACTTCAAAAAACTCAATCAGGTTGGTGAGGCATGACCTTCTCCGTCCAAAACCATGCTGCCTGTCAGTAACTAGTCCACTTTCCTCCAAGTGTGCCACCTCTCTCCCTCATGGACAAGAGCTCCGGCACGTAAAGCCACCCGTTAGGGGGAGTCTGGTCACCAATCCCAGCCGAGGCTGGGGTTAAACTCAGAGATCCTCATTGAAAAGCCAATGTCATTGCCCTCAGACTGACCCCATTTCCCTTCTTGTTCACCTCAACGATGAAATGGCAGTTACCCCATTTGAGTTCCTCTTGCTGAACCCTATTGGTGGCTCAGCAGGAGACCCTTCGTCTCTCTCTCTCTCTCTGAGTCCAAACCCGACCTTTCTCAGTTGCTGCCATTGAGAGAGGAACCATTGCCTGTTTCAAGATGAAATTAGGTATCGCTCTTGGGGCTAAAGGTACATGGAGGGAAGGGGGGGGAATCAGGATATTGATCCCTGGAATGAAGAGCTTGTCGTATGAGGAATGGTTGGGGACTCTGGGTCTGTACTCGGAGTTTAGAAGGATGAGGGGGGATCTTATTGAAACTTACAGGATACTGCAAGGCCTGGATAGAGTGGACATGGAGAGGATGTTTCCACTAGTAGGAAAAACTAGAACCAGAGGGCACAACCTCAGGCTAAGGGGACGATCCTTTAAAACAGAGATGAGGAGGAATTTCTTCAGCCAGAGAGTGGTGAATCTGTGGAACTCTTTGCTGCAGAAGGCTGTGGAGGCCGGGTCATTGAGTGTCTTTAAGACAGAAATAGATAGGTTCTTGATTAATAAGGGGGTCAGGGGTTATGCGGAAAAGGCAGGAGAATGGGGATGAGAAAAATATCAGCCATGATTGAATGGCGGAGCAGACTCGATGGGCCGAGTGGCCTCATTCTGCTCCTATGTCTTATGGTCTTATGGTGTTATATTGAATTGGATGATCAGCCATGATTGTGATGAATGGTGGAGCAGACTCGAAGGGCCGAATGGCCTCCTCCTGCTTCTAGTTTCTATGTTCGCTGTCGCTTTGTCTTCATTCGCTGCGAGGAAATACTCAGCTTCGCTTTCTCCTGTCTCTTCGACGGGAATCTCACTCGTTGGGAATCACAGGGTTGGATCCGGTCGGGCTACGATTCTGCTGAAGTCAGTGATCCGTCTGTGTCGGAGGGATTCCCTGGTCTTGTCCTTGCGGGCGAGATCGGAAAATATGGCATTCCGGCCAAAGCTCCATTCAGTGTCACCGGAAAATCCCAGCCGCCAATGAGGATGGAGAAGTTCAGAATGAGGCCACTCGTTTCCATCCTTGTTATTGTATAGATCACAAGCGTCCAGCGGGATTCAGCTGGCAATGACTTTCAGAATCGACCCAGTGATGTGAACAACAGACAGATGGGCCCTGAGGGCAGGCCCTGTGCAGTGACTGGAACCATCTGAAAAGAAGTGAGCTGGTTTCCAATAGCAACCACACAGTGCGATCACACTCAGCGCTGGCATCAATATTGAACATCATTAGAGAGTACAGGAATTTCATAATGTTAAAGGACAGAGTGGAAAGGTGCAGAAATTAATTCTCAAATCATAAAAAGCAGACATGCTTTGTGGGTAAGTCTGCATCTGATAACCTAAAAGACATGGAATAGAATCATTGAATGGTACAACACAGAAGGTGGCCATTCAGCCCACCATACCTGTGCTGGCTCTTTGAAAGGACTTCTAATTAGTTCCATTCCCCTACACTTTCCCCAAGGTCCATTATGTAAACATACCCCCAATTTTCAATGGTGTTACCACAGCTGAATCCCCCACTATCAACATCCTGGGGGTCACCATTGACCAGAAACTCAGCTGGACTCGCCACATAAACACAGTGGCTACAAGAGCAGGTCAGAGGCTCGGAATACTGTGGCGGGTAACTCGCCTAGCGTGGCACAGAGGCACAGTGGTTAGCACTGCTGCCTCACAGCGCCAGGGACCCGGGTTCGATTCCCGGCTTGGGTCACTGTCTGTGAGAAGTCTGCACGTTCTCCCCGTGTCTGTGTGGGTTTCCTCCGGGTGCTCCGGTTTCCTCCCACAGTCTGAAGATGTGCAGGTTAGGTGGATTGGCCATGGTAAATTCTCCCTCAGTGTACCCCGAACAGGCGCCGGAGTGTGGCGACTCAGGGATTTTCACAATAACTTGATTGCAGTGTTAATGCAAGCCTACTTGTGACCAATAAATAAAAACTTTAAAACTTTAAACATCCTTCATTCCCCAAAGCCTGTCCCCTATCTACAAGGCACAAGTCAGGAGTGTGATGGAAAACTCCCCACTTGCCTGGATGGGTTCAGCTCCAACACTCAAGAAGTTCAACATCACCCAGGACAAAGCAGCCCCACTTGACTGGCACCACATCCACAAACATCCACTCCCTCCACCACCGACGCTCAGTAGCAGCAGTGTGTAACTATCTACAAGAAGCATTGCAGGAATTCATCAAGGTTCCTTTAGCAGCACCTTCCGAACACATGACCACTACCATCTAGGAGGGCAAGGGCAGCAGACACATGGGAACACCCGCACCTGCAAGTTCCCCTCCAAGCCTCTCACCATCCTGGTTCAGTTAGGTATTAAAATAAAAAAAGCCTGTGAATATTGGAGATCTGAAATAAACCAGAAAGTGCTGGAAATACTCAGCAGGACTGGCAGCATCAGTGGAGAGTGAAACAGAGGTCAGGATTTTCCAGGCGTTCCCCCCCAGCGGGATCTTCCAGTCCCGCTGATATCGACCCCCACTGCGGGATCCTTGACTGCAGGACAAGCCGGGCATGTGACTTGCCGTAGACTTCGGCAGGACTGGAAGACCCCGCCCGCGGCCAATGGCGAGATGCCTCAGTTGCAGGAAAACCCACAGCAGAGTGGCTGGAAAGTTTTGGCACGAGTTAAAAGTTTTGGGCAGGATTTTCCGGCCTTGAGGAAAGTGTGGCTGGAAAATCCCGCCCGAGGTCAATGGATGGTCCGTGTCTTGTCTGCTACGATTCCCGTTGCAGGCAGGACAGGAAAAGTCCCCCCTTTTGAGTCCACTATATGTCTTCTTCAGAATGAACATTCTCTCTGTTTCTCTCTCCACAGACGATGCAGATAAACTGGGGTTTGTAGAACGATACTTTAAATCTTGCCTGGAGAGGGACAAAATGAGGATTTGTTTGTGGTTCAATTTTCCGTTAGAATCATAGAATCCCACAGTGCAGAAGGAGGCCATTCGGCCCATCGTGTCTGCACCAACCGCCCAAGCTCTATCCCTGTAACCCCATACAACCCCTGATGGTGTCGAGCTTCTTGAGTGTTGTTGGAGCTGCATCCAGGCAAGTGAGGAACATTCCATCACACTCCTGACTTGTGCCTTGTAGATGGTGGACAGGCTTTGGGGAGTAAAGGAGGTTTAACGTTTTAAAGTTTTTATTTTTTAGTCTCAAGTAAGGGGCAATTTAGCATAGGACAATGCACTTAACCCGCACATGTTTGGACTGTGGGAGGAAACCGGAGCACCTGGAGGAAACCCACGCAGACAGGGGGAGAACATGCAGACTCCACACAGACAGTGACCCAAGCCGGGGATCGAACCCGGGCCCCTGGAGCTGTGAGGCAGCAGTGTTAACCACTGTGCCACCATGCCGCCTCACAGTTGGTTGTGTTGGTTACCGCTGTTTGTCATCAGCATTGCCGCTTTGTCAGGGACCCCGGTATGTTGCCGGATTGAACAGTCGGTACAGCCGCAGATTTTAACCATGCTGAGAACTTCACCTTCCAGACACGCACTGAGCCACTGTCAAACCTCTCACCAATCAATCAGCTTAGCCAAGAAGGCTTTGTGCTTTGAAATACTTGAGTAAATTCAAAATCATTAAGGAGCAGAAATCTAAATTCTGCTCTGCTGCTGTTCACTTCAATGGATGTAGAAAGTGGTAATTATTCCAAGGCAGCAATGATTAATTGTGAATGATATTGGGAATGTTAATTATTCCAACTGGTAAAGCGAAGTATTAATTACTCCCATTAATAGGGAGTAGTAATTATTCCAATTGATGGGAGAAGTGATTGCTCCAATCAATGGGGAGTGTTGGTTACTCCAGCTACTGTATGGGGTAGTAATTACTCAAATTGACAAATGGATCAGTAATTATCCCAATTGTTACAGGAATCTCTCGTTCCTGGACAGGATTTAAATAAGAACTTGTCTTATGATAGGTGAATACCTTCCCCTCAGGTCTCAGCCATTGCTCCTTACCCTGCCTCTCTCGTTTATATCATAGTCCGTGCTTTCCTGAAATGTCTCCTCCTGTTTTTGCTGAACTTCAAATGTGCCAGACTAATTACTGGCAGCGTTGGTGGCCAGACTGGATCTCTGGTTTTCAGTAAATAGGAAACAGAATATCTTACACGCGTGTGGTGCTTATTAACATCTCAGTGTTTCACATCAAAGTAGTTAAGTTGAAGTTCAAGAATGGTTATTTTGGCAAATACATTCTCGGTACGGCATGATGCCATCTTTTATCTTTTATTCTTTCATGGGACGTGGGCATCACCGGCTGGGCCAGCATTTGTTGCCCATCCCTAGTTGCCCTTGGACTGAGTGGCTTACTAGACCATTTCAGAGGGCAGTTGAGAGTCAACCACATTGCTGTGGCTCTGGAGTCACATGTAGGCCAGACCGGGTAAGGACGGCAGATTTCCTTCCCTGAAGGGGACATTAGTGACCCAGATGGGTTTTTCCGACAATCTTTTTTAAAAATTCATTTGTGGGACATGGGCGTCGCTGGCTGGGCCAGCATTTATTGCCCATCCCTAGTTGCCCCTTGAGAAGGTGGTGGTGAGCTGCCTTCTTGAATCGCTGCAGTCCATGTTCTGTGGGTTGACCCACAATGCCATTAGGGAGGGAATTCCTAGATTTTGATCCAGCCACTGTGAAGGAACGGCCGGTACATTTCCAAGTCAGGATGGTGAGTTGCATGGAGAGGAACTTGCAGGTGGCGGTGTTCCCAGGTATCTGCTGCCCTTGTCCTTCTAGATAGAAGCGGTCACATGTTTGGAAGGTGCTGTCTAAGGATCTTTGGTGAATTGCTGCAGTGCATCTTGTAGATGGTACACACTGCTGCCACTGAGTGACAATGTTTTCATGGTCATCAGTAGATTCTTAATTCCAGAGATTTTTAATTCAATTTAAATTCCACCAACTGCCGTGCCGGGATTTGAACCCGGGTCCCCAGAACATTAGCTGAGTTTCTGGATTAATAGCCTGGTGATAATACCACTGGGCCATCGCTTCCTCACATGCATACCTGCCGGAATTTTACTGTCTCTCTTGCCTGAGCCTCATAAGATCCCACCCAAGGCCAACGGAGAATGCCGCTCTGCGGTAAAATCCTGTGGTAAAGTTCCGGCAACCATGTGGATAAAGCAAAACTGAAGCTTGAAGATAGGTCTAAACCACATCAGCTGGTGATACATCCTCTGGAACGAAGGATTCTTACAGAGGGTCTCCCTCTTGAAGGCAAACCCTCATGGTAAGATATATTCAAAATAAAGGACCCTTCGAAGCAAGACTCTTTGTAAGGAGCCCTGCCAGGGAGATTTCTCTCTGTTGCCTAGTTTATTTCACCTCTGATTTTTTTGCATTGACAGCGTAGGGTGATGAGTTACTTTGCTGGTATCTCCCTTGCTTCCCCCAGCACTCAAGGTCACATTCTGTCTGCTTCTCTAATTTTTAAATTGAAACTCACGCGATTCCTGTTGCTTTCCCTGATAACCGACGGCATCTCCTACAGAAAGGGTCAGTATCTGCCCATTATTTATATAAACATCTCCAGTAAGATAAGTTTATGATTAATGCTCCCACTGCTCCAGTGATTTCAAGCTTGCTTTAATATACCGGCCTCATTCCACACAACTCCCCAACTCCGCGTGTTAGCTTCCATCGGTCTTAGTCAGCTTGGTCTCTGGCACTGGTTCTGTCGTGGTAACTAAAATTCTTCTTTCTGCTTTTAAACCCTTTGATGTGGAGATGCCGGCGTTGGACTGGGGTAAACACAGTAAGAAGTCTCACAACACCAGGGTAAAGTCCAACAGGTTTATTTGGTAGCAAAATCCACTAGCTTTCGGAGTGTGCTGCTCCTTCGTCAGGTGAGTGGGAGTTGTGTTCACAAACAGGGCATATAAAGACACAAACTCAATTTACAAAATAATGGTTGGAATGCGAGTCTTTACAGGTAATCAGGTCTTAAAGGTACAGACAATGTGAGTGGAGAGAGGGTTAAGCACAGGTTGAAGAGATGTGAATTGTCTCCAGACAGGACAGTTAGTGAGATTTTGCAAGCCCAGGCAAGTCGTGGGGGTTACAGATAGTGTGACATGAACCCAAGATCCCGGTTTAGGCCGTCCTCATGTGTGCGGAACTTGGCTATCAGTCTCTGCTCAGCGACTCTGCGTTGTCGTGTGTCGTGAAGGCCGCCTTTCCCACAGTCCAATCATTTAATATCTGGAGGGCAGAGATTTCGTGTTAATCTCACTGCATTAGTAATTCAGAGCGTTCCCTGGTGCCATCAGACTTTTGAATGGACCCTACCTCGCATTAAGTTGATCTTTCTCTACACCCTAGCTATGACTGTAACACTACATTCTGCAATGTCTCCTTTCCTTCTCTATGAACGGTATGCTTTGTCTGTACAGCGCGCAAGAAACAATACTTTTCACTGTATCCCAATCCATGTGACAATAATAAATCAAAGGCTAAAGTTCTGGGGACATGGGTTCGAATCCCACCATATGGCAGCTGGTGAAATTTAAATTAAATAAATAATTTTTAAAACAACTCTGGCGGCACAGTGGTTCGCACTGCTGCCTCAGCGCCAGGGACCCGGGTTCAATTCCAGCCTTGGGTCACTGTTTGTGTGGAGTTTTCACGTTCTCCCCGTGCCCCATGGCAAGGTCTGCAAGACATAACAGGCTACAAGATGAAGGCATGTAAAATCGTCGGCTCCAATGCTCCCCTCCCTGAGGAGCTCAATGCATTCTACGCCCGTTTTGAACAAGAGGTCAGCGAGAGCATTGCCCCCAACCCTGGAAGCCCTGGATGAACCTGTATCTGGGGGTCACCACTGCAGATGTCAGAGCAGCCGTCTCGAAGGTCAACCCACGGAAAGCGAGTGGCCCGGGTGAGGTACCCGGACGAGCACTCAGATCCTGCGCGGACCAGCTGGCGGAGGTATTCACAGACATCTTCAACCTCTCTTTACAACAATCTGAGGCCCCTATCTGCTTCAAGGAGACGACCATCATCCCGGTACCAAAGAAAAGCCAAGCAGCGTGCCTTAATGACTATCGGCCGGTGGCTCTGACATCCATCATTATGAAGTGCTTCGAAAGGTTAGTCATGGCACGAATCAATTCCAGCCTCCCGGACTGCCTGGATCCACTACAGTTTGCCTTCCGCCGCAACAGGTCCACAACAGACACCATCTCCCTGGCCCTGCACTCAACCCTAGAACACCTAGATAACAAGGACACCTATGTCAGACTTCTATTTATTGATACAGCTCAGCCTTCAATACCAATATTCCTTTGAAACTCATCTCCAAACTCCGTGGCCTGGGCCTCGGCACCTCCCTCTGCGACTGGATCCTGAACTTCCTAACCCACAGACCACAATCAGTAAGGATAGGCAACAACGCCTCCTCCACGATCATCCTCAACACCGGTGCCCCACAAGGCTGTGTTCTCAGCCCCCTACTATACTCCTTATACACCTATCACAGTGTGGCCAAATTCCCCTTCAATTTGATTTTCAAGTTTGCTGACGACACCACCGTAGTGGGTCGGATCTCAAACAATGACGAGACAGAGTACAGGAATGATATAGAGAATCTGGTGAACTGGTGCGGCAACAATAATCTCTCCCTCAATGTCAACAAAACGAAGGAGATTGTCATTGACTTCAGGAAGCGTAAAGGAGAACATGCCCCTGTCTACATCAATGGGGACAAAGTGGAAATGGTCGAGAGCTTCAAGGTTTTAGATGTCCAGATCACCAACAACCTGTCCTGGTCCCCCCATGCCAACACTATAGTTAAGAAAGCCCACCAACGCCTCTACTTTCTCAGAAGACGAAGTAAATTTGGCATGTCAGCTACGACTCTCACCAACTTTTAAATTGCACCATAGAAAGCATTCTTTCTGGTTGTATCACAGCTTGGTCTGGCTCCTCACTGCCCAAGACCTCAAGGAACTACAAAAGGTCGTGAATGTAGCCCAATCCATCACGCAAACCAGCCTCCCATCCATTGATTCTGTCTACACTTCCCGCTGCCTCGGAAAAACAGCCAGTATAATTAAGGACCCCACACACCCCGGACATTCTCTCTTCCACCTTCTTCCGTCAGGAAAAAGATACAAAAGTCTGAGGTCACGTACCAACTGACTCAAGAACAGCTTCTTCCCTGCTGCTGTCAGACTTTTGAATGGACCTACCTCGCATTAAGTTGATCTTTCTCTACACCCTAGCTATGACTGTAACACTACATTCTGCACTCTCTCCTTTCCTTCTCTATGAACGGTATGCTTTGTCTGTATAGCGCGCAAGAAACAATACTTTTCACTGTATGTTAATACATGTGACAATAATAAATCAAATCAAATCTGCGTGGGTTTCCTCCGGGTGCTCCGTTTCCTCCCACATTCCAAAGATGTGCGGGTTAGGTGGATTGGCTATGGTAAATTGCCCCTTAGTGTCAGGGGGCTAGTAGGGTAAATACATGGGGTTATGAGGATAGGACCTAGGTGAAATTGTTGTTGGTGCAGACTCGATGGGCTGAATGGACCCTTTTTGCACTATATGGATTCTATGAATTGAAAAACAAATCTTAGTGATGATGACCATGAAACCATTGTCGATTGTCGGAAAAACCCATCTGGGTCACTAATGCCCTTTAGGGAAGGAAATCTGCCGTCCTTACCTGATCTGGCCTACATGTGACTCCAGAGCCACAGCAATGGCCCAGGAAGCCACTCCATTCAAGGGATGTAAGGGATGGCAAATAAATAGTGGCCTTGCCAGCACACCCGCATCCCATGAAAGAATAAAGAAAAGATCTAAATTCTCAGTTGTTCTGTGGACTGCATGCACCCCTCTCGAGTCAGTTTCCCCAGTCTTCAAGAAAGAGCCGAGAGGTCTCCATCGCTCGGGGAGCACAGAGGACACCGGCTGGTTGACACCTTTCATACCTATTTCAGTACTTCCTGAAAACCATCCTGGGTCATTAGACGAATTAAAAAGAAGCATATTATCTAAAATGGTGAGAGACTGCAGAGGGATCTGGGTGTTCTAGTGCATGAATCACAAAAGGTTTGGTATGCAGGTACAGCAAGGGATTAGGAAAGCGAATGGAAGCTATTGTATATTGATTACAAATGTAGGGAGTTTATGCGTTAGCTGCACAGGGCATTAGTGAGACACATCTGGAGTATTGTGTACACTATTGGTCCCTTTATTTAATGAAAATTGGTTAGAAGTAGTTCCAGAAGGTTTTCCAGACTAATCCCAGGAATGGATGGATTGTCTTCTGAGGAAAGGTTGGAGATGTTAGGTTCGTATTCACTGGAGTTTAGAAGAGTAAGAGGTGACTTGATTGCAACCATTAAGATCCCAAGGAGCATTGACAGGATGGATGTGTAGAGAATGCTTCATCTTGTGGGAGAATCTAGAACTAGGCGGGGGGGGGGGGGGGGGGGGGGGCGGTCACTGTTTAAAAATAAGGGGTTGCACACTTAAGATGGAAGTGAAATTTTTACTCAGGGGGTGGTGAGTCTCTGGAACTCTTCCTCAAAAGGCAGTGGAAGCAGAGTCTTTGAATATTTTGAAGGCAGAGCAAGATAGATTCTTGATAAGCAAAGGGGGTGAAAGGTTATTGGGGGTCAGCAGGAATGTGGGGTAAAGGTCACAATCATGATCTTATTGAATGGCGGAGCAAGGCTCGAGGGGCCGAATGGCCTACTCCTGCTTCTAGTTGGCCTGTTTGTATGTCTGCAGTTCAGATGGTCCAAACTGACTGCTTTCCATGTGAGGGGAACACGCAATGAGGTGAAACACAACTTGGAACAAAGAGGGGAAAAGTAGGAGGCTTCGCAGCTGTTGCCCCTCATCGGCCCCCCAACCTCCCTCCCCTTCCAATAACCAGTTTGACCGACTTAAACAGGAGCTAAATACCAGGCAGGGTTCTAAAGGGTGGCACAGCGGTTGGCACTGCTGCCTCACAGCACCAGGGTTCGATTCCCGACTTGTGTGGAGTTAGCACGTTCTCCCCGTGTCTGCGTGGGTTTCCTCCGGGTGCTCCGGCTTCCTCCCACAGTCCAAAGATGTGCAGGTTAGGTGGATTGGCCATGATAAATTGACCCTTAGTGTCAGGGGGACGAGCTAGGGTAAATGCATGGGGTTATGGGGATAGGGCCTGGGTGGGATTGTGGTGGGTGCAGACTCGATGGGCTGAATGGCCTCCTTCTTCACTGTAGAATTCTATGATTCTATAAAATGTGACATCACTCATCCTGCATTGCTGCTGATTTGAATTTCATTCCCATTGTAGTCACTGAAGAGACTCCTTCAAATAATTTCGTCAAATTAATTGTGCAGCAATATTCAGTGTGGTATTCAGTGGGCGGCACGGTGGCACAGTAGTTAGCACTGCTACCTCACAGCGCCAGGAACCCGGGTTCAATTCCCGGCCTCGGGTCACTGTCTGTGTGGAGTCGGCACGTTCTCCCCGTATCTGCGTGGGTTTCCTCCGGATGCTCCGGTTTCCTCCCACACTCCAAAGATGTGGAGGTTAGGTGGACTGGCCGTGCTAAATTGCCCCTTAGTGTCAGGGGGATTAGCAGGGTAAATGCTTGGGGTTGCGAGAATAGGGTCTAGGTGGGGTTGTGATTGGTACAGACTTGATGGGCCGAATGGCCTCCTTCTGCACTGTAGGGATTCTATGATGATTCTATGATAATACAGATTAAAGGGAAGAGCAGAGTGCAGAACATACAAGGCATCATCACTCAAGGTGCTACCTATGACAGCAAATGCTGCATCGTGGGTTCTGTTTATAGAAACCATTCTTTATCCAACTTCCAAAATACAACGTATTTAAATATGTTCCTGGAATACTTATTGCTGATTCAGGCATATGCACCCCTCCATTCTTGGTTTGGTTTCTTCCCGATTCCCCCTTCCTCATCATCATTGTAATTTACCAGCTGATTGGAAGCTCTGGGCATTTGTCGTGAAGGTCAGAGTGGATGAGGCGTGTGTCGCTTTAGTTCCCATAGAATTACTTTATTGACAGTTACTGACCCTTTGCGCACTTCAAACCTGACCAAGGAGCAGACTGGTTTACAGCAGGAAATACTAACGATATTCAGTCGGGAAGTGAGAACCGTTGGGTACCCAGGGCACCTCGGACTGAGGGGCACTGCCCCCAACATTAACACCCATCTAACGAGGGGGAGGAAAGAAATATTGAAAACATATCGAATGGCTGTAGGTCCATTTGCGAGCTGTAATGTTGAATGGGTCCAGCAATGGCTCAGCATAACCCAAAGCTATTTTCAACAAAGTGAACATGCGCGGCAATACGGTGGGCGGCAGGGCGGCACAGTGGGTTAGCACTGCTGCCTCACAGCGCCAGGGACCCGGGTTCAATTCCCGGCTTGGGGTCACTGTCTGTGTGGAGTCTGCACGTTCTCCCCGCTTCTGTGTGGGTTTCCTCCGGGTGCTCTGGTTTCCTCCCACAGTCCAAAGATATGCAGGTTAGGGTGGATTGGCCGTGCTAAATTGCCCCTTAGTGTCCAAAGATATGCAGGTTAGGTGGATTGGACATGCTAAATTGTACCTTAGTGTCCAAAGATGCACTGGTTAGGTGGATTGGCCATGCTAAATTGTCCCTTAGTGTCCAAAGATGTGCAGGTTAGGTGGATTGGCCGTGCTAAATTGTACCTTAGTGTCCAAAGATGCACTGGTTAGGTGGATTGGCCATGCTAAATTGCCCCTTAGTGTCCAAAGATGCACTGGTTAGGTGGATTGGCCGTGCTAAATTGCCCCTTAGTGTCCAAAGATGTGTAGGTTAGGTGGATTAGCCATGCTAAATTGTCCCTTAGTGTCCAAAGATGTGCAGGTTAGGTGGATTAGCCGTGCTAAATTGCCCCTTAGTGTCCAAAGATATGCAGGTTAGGTGGATTGGCCACGCTAAATTGACCCTTAGTGTCCCAAAATGTGCAGGTTAGGCGGATTGGCCATGCTAAATTGCCCCTTAGTGTCCGAAGATTTGCGGGTTAGGTGGATTGGCCATGCTAAATTGCCCCTTAGTTCCAAAGATGTGAGGGTTAAGTGCATTGGCCATGCTAAACTGTCCCTTAGCATCCAAAGCTGTGCAGGTTAGGTGGATTGGCCATGCTAAATTGCCCCTTAGTTCCAAAGATGTGAGGGTTAAGTGGATTGGCCATGCTAAACTGTCCCTTAGCGTCCAAAGCTGTGCAGGTTAGGTGGATTGGCCATGCTAAATTGCCCCTTAGTTCCAAAGATGTGTGGGTTAGGTGGATTGGCCATGCTAAACTGTCCCTTAGCATCCAAAGCTGTGCAGGTTAGGTGGATTGGCCATGCTAAATTGCCCTTAGTTCCAAAGATGTGTGGGTTAGGTGGATTGGCCATGCTAAATTGCCCCTTAGTTCCAAAGATGTGAGGGTTAAGTGGATTGGCCATGCTAAACTGTCCCTTAGTGTCCGAAGATGTGCGGGTTACGTGGATTGGCCATGCTAAATTGCCCCTTAGGGCCTGATTTTACCATTTTGATTCGGCGTGCTGAATCTGGGCGTAATGCAGATCCGACTTGGAAACCTGTTCACAGGCGCCCCGATACGCACTCAGCCTGGAAACAAAATCGCGGGTCTGAATCGCGCTGTGGGCGGGGCTTATCGCGCCCGAACCGCTGCAGCTCCGATCGGAGCCTCCAACCGCGCATGCGCAGTGAGAAAAAAATTGAAAAACGCTCCCCTGTCACATTGCTCCCGGGAGCGAAAAGTGGGAGCGATGGCCCCCACAGACACAAGATCACTGTCCCCCTTATCTACCCACCCCCTGCCCCGCTACCCTGACCGATCACGACCCTCTGCCCCCCTTCCCCCCCACCAATTGCCCGCAGAGTGGCAGAGGACCCCCTTGCTCCCCCCCCCGCCCTCCCCACCAGAGACCCATCTGGCCTCCCTCCCCCCCACCAGCGCAGTTCGGATCACGGCCATTTTCGGGCCTTGGTAAAGTGGGAATCTGCGCAGACGCAATGATAAAATCGGGCCCTTAGTGTCCAAGGATGTGTAGGTTAGGGGGATTGGCCATGCTAAATGGGTGGGGTTACGGGGGTTTGGGGGGGAGGGGGGGGTGGGCCTGGGTAAGATACTCTGACAGAGAGTTGGGGCTGTCGCGATGGGCTGAATGGCTCCTTCTGCACTGTAGGGATTCTCTGATTCTATGAACTGGTGATGAGGAGGAGATACTCCCAACACCATCACGTGATTACATCAGCTAACTCAAGCCGCTGTTTTTCACAACCGCTCGACGGAAATTCCGCCATGAAGTCAACTGTACACGATGGGAGTGAGTGAAGTGATGGAATTTACACTGGAATTGTCTGAATAAATCAGGCCTCTATTTATATTGCGGTGTGAATTATTACCAAGTGTACATTGTAAATTAACTGAGGGTAGCCTTGGTGTAGTGGAATGTTTTGTTGATAACGAGTGAAGCAGTGTCCTGTATCGAATCCATTCGCTTTACTCCAGTTCCGACGATCATTCTTGAATCAGAAATCTTCCTTTGACAAGAACCTTGACCCACCAAAGAGTCTTGTTGAGCTCATGGGTGGAATTTTCCCGTCCCGCCTGCCACGGGAATCGTAGCGGGCGGCACACAGACCACGCAAAGGTCTATTGACCTCAGGTAGGATTTGATTTGATTTGATTTGATTTATTATTGTCACATGTATTGGGATACAGTGAAAAGTATTGTTTCTTGCGTGCTATACAGACAAAGCATACCGTTCATAGAGAAGGAAAGGAGAGAGTGCAGAATGTAGTGTTACAGTCATAGCTAGGGTGTAGAGAAAGATCAACTTAGTGTGAGGTAGGTCCGTTCAAAAGTCTGACGGCAGCAGAGAAGAAGTAGAAATGATCGGATGTTCCTGCCTTGGGATGAGCGTGGCTGGAAAATCCCGCCTCATGTCTCCAAACATTGATAATGTGTCACAATAACATAAAATGCTGGAAAATCTCAGCGGAGCTCTGACAAAGGGTCACCCAGACACGAAACATTGGCTCTATTCTCTCTCCACAGAGGCTGTCAGACCTGCTGAGATTTTCCAACATTTTCTGTTTTTTGTTTCAGATTCCAGCATCCGCAGTATTTGGCATTTATAATGATAATGTGTCCAATGTTAATCTAATTCCCATCACTCCAATACTCGCACGGTGTTTGAGAGTCTTCAGCAGCCAGCATTAGAGGAATGGGTAGTTTGTTATCACAGAACTGAACCCTGGTTGGACTTGTCTTCGAAGAGAAGCTTGTTGGAAGGCTCAATTAGGTTTTTATCCCCACTGGGACAATTCGTTCACGCACCCTAGTGTTAAAGGTAGAGGAACATCTCGTTTCTGGAAACCAGCAATAAAATTGCATCCAGAGTATTCCTGACCCTTTGAAATGACTGCATTTGATTGGATGATACGATGGCTGAGTGGTATTATCGCTAGAGTATTAATCCCAAAACGCAGCTAATGTTCTGGGGACCCGGGTTCGAATCCCGCCACGGCAGATGGTGGAAGTTGAATTCAATAAAAAATATCTGGAATTAAGAATCTACTGATGACCATGAAATTGATTGTCGAGAAAACCCATCTGGTTCACTAATGTCCTTTAGGGAAGGAAATCTGCCGTCCTTACCCGGCCTGGCCTACATGTGACTCCAGAGCCACAGCAATGTGGTTGACTCTCAAATGCCCTCTGAAATGGCCGAGCGAGACACTCAGTTTAAGGGAAGGATGGACAATAAGTGCTGGCTCAGCCAGCGACACCCACGCCCCACGAATGAATGAAACAAGTGGAGATTTGGCTGAGTGCCAGATTTTCCATTCTCGCTGCCCCGGTGACGGGCACGAACAGCCGGAGAATCCCGGCCAATATATTTTTAGCGAATTTGGCCCAGGAAACACAGGTTGGTCAGGAGACGAAGGAGGGGGAAATAGTGCCGTGGGATTTGTTTTACCTTCAGCTCAGGGCCGATGGGGCCTCAGTTTAACGTTCTATCTGAAAGACAGCACCTTCAACAATGCAGCACCTTCTTAGTAATGCACTGGACGGTCACGAGTTTATTTATTAGTGTCACAAGTAAGGCTTACATTAACACTGCAATGAAGTTACTGTGAAAATCCCCTAGTCGCCACATTCCGGGGTGTTCGGGTACACTGAGGGGGAATTTAGCACGGCCAATGCACCCTAACCAGCACGTCTTTCAGACTAGATTTGGAGCTCAAGTCTCTGGAGAGGCACTTGAGGTAATAAACAGACATAGGGAAGTATAACGTTGAGAAATGCGAGGTTATATACTTTGGAGGAAATAATAACAAATGGGATTACTATCTCAATGGAAACAAATTAAAACATGCTACCGTGCAAAGGGACCTGGGGGTCCTTGTGCATGAGACGCAAAAGCCCAGTCTGCAGGTACAACAGGTGATCAAGAAGGCAAATGGGATGTTGGCCTATATTGCGAAGGGGATAGAATATAAAAGCAGGGATGTCTTGATGCACCTGTACAGGGCATTGGTGAGGCCGCAGCTGGAATACTGTGTGCAGTATTGGTCCCCTTATATGAGGAAGGATATATTGGCATTGGAGGGAGTGCAGAGAAGGTTCACCAGGTTGATACCGGAGATGAGGGGTTTGGATTATGAGGAGAGGCTGAGGAGATTGGGTTTGTACTCGTTGGAGTTTAGAAGGATGAGGGGGGATCTTATGGAGACTTGTAAGATAATGCGGGGGCTGGATAGGGTGGAGGCGGAGAGATTCTTTCCACTTAGTAAGGAAGTTAAAACTAGAGGACACAGCCTCAAAATAAAGGGGGGTCGGTTTAAGACAGAGTTGAGGAGGAACTTCTTCTCCCAGAGGGTGGTGAATCTCTGGAATTCTCTGCCCACTGAGGTGGTGGAGGCTACCTCGCTGAATATGTTTAAAGCGCGGATGGATGGATTCCTGATCGGTAAGGGAATTAAGGGTTATGGGGATCAGGCGGGTAAGTGGTACTGATCCACGTCAGATCAGCCATGATCTTATTGAATGGCGGGGCAGGCTCGAGGGGCTAGATGGCCTACTCCTGCTCCTATTTCTTATGTTCTTATGTTCTTATGTGAGTGGTAACTATTCTTAGAATCTTAGAAACCCTACAGCACAGAAAGAGGCCATTCGGCCCATCGAGTCTGCACCGACCACAATCCCACCCAGGCTCTACCCCCATATCCCTACATATTTACCCACTAATGCCTCTAACCTACGCATCCTAGGACACTAAGGGCAATTGTAGCATGGCCAATCAACCTAACCCGCACATCTATTGAGCCATTGTTAGAGGCTGCAGTTGAAAAGTGTGGAAGTCTTTGACACTGAACTAGATTTCATTCATCTGCATTCAGTGTGATTAAAGTATTCCTCACTCCAAACAAATATTTCCCAATACATTTTTCATTTCCGAATCGATACCAGCTGCCATTTACTCTGATGACCCTCGCAGCTCAGGGGTCATAAATCTTCAAGGCTGTTTATCAGATTATATACTCGACTGCTTCAGGAGAAAATTGGGCAGACATTGGCTTCTCTGGGTTCAAGCCTGCTATTTCCCAAGGAAGGATTGCCGTAACTTCCTGTACGGAAACAATAGCTGATCGTGCTGCTGGGACGCACTGACCTGGAGCAGCCCGGCTGCATAGAGCCAACCCAAGACTGATCATGAAGGGCAACGCGCAAAATGACTGCCCTCGACCTTGTACCTGCTGTGACCCCTCTTCCTCTCTCATAGCCAGCTGCTCCCCTCCCCCCCACCCCCCCCCCGCCGCTCCCGCCCCCCTCCCTCACCCCTGCACCGCTCGGGACTCCAGCCACCTCCTGACTCTAATTCATATCTCCCTCTGGGAGAGCGGTTTGGATTAGTGGCAGGTCACCGAAGCTGACACTTACGGACCCGCTGCATTGTCAGGAGCTGTCCTGTGGGCGAAATTTTAAATTGATTGGTCAATGTCCTTTTGTCGGTGTTAATTACTTCAATCAGACCATTGAGGTCGGCCTAATGGAGTATGAGCTCCCTGATTGAGGATCCAATTGATGGGCCAATCAGGGAGTCTTTGCCTTGAACTTAACCGGGAGTGTCAGTTCCTCTGGCATCCCCGGAGGTAGACTGCTGACTGCGAGCACTCTGTGTACTGCTGTTAGAGTTTGTAAATAAAGTCAGAAGCCTGTTTTCCACACTCCACAGATACCGCCTGACCTGTTGAGTATTTCTAGAATTTTCTCTTATATTATATAAGATCGTGAATGTAGCCCAATCCATCACGCACACCAGCCTCCCATCCATTGACTCTGTCTACACTTCCTGCTACCTCAGCAAAGCAGCCAGCATAATTAAGGACCCCACGCACACCGGACATTCTCTCTTCCACCTTCTTCCGTCGGGAAAAAGATACAAAAATCTGAGGTCACGTACCAACCGACTCAAGAACAGCTTCTTCCCTGCTGCCGTCAGACTTTTGAATGGACCTATCTCGCATTAAGTTGATCTTTCTCTACACTCTAGGTATGACTGTAACACTACATTCTGCACTCTCTCCTTTTCTTCTCTATGAAAGGTATGCTTTGTCTGTATAGCGCGCAAGAAACAATACTTTTCACTGTGTGTTAATACATGTGACAATAATAAATCAAATCAAATCAAAATTTTCCTGGTATCCTGGACAACATTCCCCCATCGCCCGGTAATGAATTCCTCCGCTGTGGTGAAAGTTTAATTCAGATAAATGCGAGGTGATCCAAGTGTGGCCTTACCAATGTCTTGTACAACTTCAACAAGACGTCCCAACTCCTGTATTCAATGTTCTCACCGAAGAAACCAAGCATGCTGAATGCCTTCTTCACCACTCTGTCCACTTGTGAATCCACTTTCAAGGAGCTGTGAACATGTACCCCTCGATCTCTTTGTTCTGTAATTCTCCCCAACGTCCTACCATTAACTGAGAAAGTCCTGCCCCAATTCGATCTAGTAAAATGCATCACCTCGCATTTATCTAAATTAAACTCCATCTGCCATTCATCAGCCCACTGGCCCAATTGGTCAAGATCCTGTTGGAATCTGAGATAACCTTCTTCACTGCCAATATGCCACCAATCTTGGTGTCATCTGCAAACTTACTAACCATGCCTCCTATATTCTCATCCAAATCATTAATATAATAGCAAATAACGTGGACCCAGCACTGATCCCTGAGGCACACCGCTGGTCACAGGCCTCCAGTTTGAAAAACAACCCTCCACAACCATCCTCTGGCTTCTGTCAAGAAGTGGAGATGCCCACGTTGGACTGGGGTAAACACAGTAAGAAGTCTCACAACAGTCCAACAGTTAAAGTCCAACAGGTTTATTTGGTAGCAAAAGCCACTCGCTTTCGGAGTGTTGCTCCTTCGTCAGGTAAGTGGGAGTTCTGTTCACAAACAGGGCATATAAAGACACAAACTCAATTTACAAGACAATGGTTGGAATGCGAGTCTTTACAGGTAATCAAGTCTTAAAGGTACAGACAATGTGAGTGGAGAGAGGGTTAAGCACAGGTTAAAGAGATGTGTATCGTCTCCAGCCAGGACAGTTAGTGAGATTTTTCAAGCCCAGGCAAGTCGTGGGGGTTACAGATAGTGTGACATGAATCCAAGATCCCGGTTGAGGCTGTTATGTGTGCGGAACTTGGCTATCAGCCTCTGCTCAGCGTCTCTACTCAGCGACTCTGCGCTGTCGTGTGTTGTGAAGGCCGCCTTGGAGAACGCTTACCCGAAGATCAGAAGCCAAATGCCCGTGACCGCTGAACTGTTCCCCAACAGGAAGAGAACACTCCTGCTTGGTGATTGTCGAGCGGTGTTCATTCATCTGTTGTCGTAGCGTCTGCATGGTCTCCCCAATGTACCATGCCTCGGGACATCAGGACATCATTTGCAAGAAAGGATGTCCCGAGGCATGGTACATTGGGGAGACCATGCAGACGCTGCGACAACGGATGAATGAACACCGCTCGACAATCACCAGGCAGGAGTGTTCTCTTCCTGTTGGGGAGCACTTCAGCGGTCACGGGCATTTGGCCTCTGATCTTCGGGTAAGCGTTCTCCAAGGCGGCCTTCACGACACATGACGGCGCAGAGTCACTGAGCAGAGACTGATAGCCAAGTTCCGCACACATGAGGACAGCCTCAACCGGGATCTTGGGTTCATGTCACACTATCTGTAACACCCACGACTTGCCTGGGCTTGCAAAATCTCACTAACTGTCCTGGCTGGAGACAATACACATCTCTTTAACCTGTGCTTAACCCTCTCTCCACTCACATTGTCTGTACCTTTAAGACTTGATTACCTGTAAAGACTCGCATTCCACCCATTATTTTGTAAATTGAGTTTGTGTCTTTATATGCCCTGTTTGTGAACAGAACTCCCACTCACCTGACGAAGGAGCAGCACTCCGAAAGCAAGTGGCTTGTGCTACCAAATAAACCTGTTGGACTTTAACCTGGTGTTGTGAGACTTCTTATTCTGTCAAGAAGCCAATTTTGTATCCATTTAGATACCTCACCCTGCATCCCGTGGAGATTTAACTTTATGCAACAACCTACCATGTGATACCTTGTCAAAGGCCTTGCTAAAGTCCATGTAGACAACATCAACTGCACTGCCCTCATCTACCTTCTTGGTTACCCCTTCAAAAAACTCAATCAAATTTGTGAGACATGATTTTCCACTCACAAAGCCATGCTGACTGTCCCTAACCAGTCCTTGCATCTCTAAATGCCTGTAGATCCTGTCTCTCAAAATACCTTCCAACAATTTACCCACCACAGATGTGAGGCTCACCGGCCTGTAGTTTCCAGGCTTTTCCCTGCAGCCCTTTTTAAACAAAGGCACAACATTTGCCATCCTCCAATCTTCAGGCACCTCACCCGTGACTATCGATGATTCAAATATCTCGGCTAGGGAACCCGCAATTTCCTCTCTAGCCTCCCACAATGATCTGGGATATACCTCATCAGGTCCCGGGGATTTATCTACCTTGATGCGCTTTAAGACTTTCATCACACCCTCCTCTGTAATATGTACACTCCTCAAGACATCACTATTTATTTCCCCAAGTTCCCTAACATCCATGCTTTTCTCAATTGTAAATACTGATGAGAAATATTCATTTAGGATCCCACCCATCTCTTGTGGATCCGCACATAGATGACCTTGTTGATCCTTAAGAGACCCTACTCTCTCCCTCGTTACTCTTTTGCCCTTTATATATTTGTAGAAGCTCTTTGGATTCTCAGTCAATATGAAGCGACACTCACAATCTGGCAGTCAAAAGCGCAGAAAATTGAAGGTGAGGCAAGAGACTGAAGCTAAGCGACAATTTGTCATTTTACTTCAGAAAGTTCAAAGTATTGAACAGTGCACAAACTGCTCATTAATCCTCATCTGCCGGAAGAATGGGTGAATTAATTGATGACTTGCCGATTTCTGGAGATATCACATGACCTGAAAATGTTGAACAAGAACAAGGAGTGGATTTTGAAAGGACAATGGAAATACCAGATATTGTTCAAACTGAGGGAGGGCAGAAACCTACCCTGAAGACATTGCCCAATGGCCAAAATCCCTTCCGCTGTGTCTGATAGAATATTCCATACTAAATAAACCGGAAAACATAGGTAATACGGAAAGGGCAAAGAGCTTGATGTTGGAGGCAGAGAGCAGGTTAGAAATCCTCATGAGTCCCATTTTCTGAGGGTGAAGGTACTGGATGACGGAAGTTAGGAATTGGTTGATTTTTTTGGAAAACTCTCATACTGTTATGTTTGCAAATTATTCCCTGACCCGAGTGAAGGGAAACAAGAATTTGTCGACGTGTCCTCGAACTAGAGGAATGTTGGAAGAGATCTTATAGAATCCCTACAGTGCAGAAGGAGACCATTCAGCCCATTGAGTATGCACCAACTCTCTGAAAGAGCATCCCACCCAGGCCCAGCCCTCTACTCTATCCCCATAACCCCATGCATTTACCGTGGCCAATCCACCTAACCCACACATCTTTGGAGTGTGCACCGTACCCCAGTACAACACCGGCATCTCCACATCTTTGGAGTGTGAGAGGAAACCGGAGCACCCGGAGGAAGCCCACGCAGACACGGGGAGAACGTGCAAACTCCACACAGACAGTGACCCGAGGCTGGAATCGAACCTGGGTCCCTGGCACTGTGAGGCAGCAGTGCTAACCACTGTGCCACCGTGTCACCCCTTGCTAATCATGAAACTTCCAAAGCTCCTATTAAGAGGGTATGCGTGTGTGTGCGTGTTCGTTCAGAGACGTAAATTATCTGGAAGAATTAATGCTGCGTTATTGGCTCAATTTGAAAAGCAGTGTTCTTATTGGAGGAAAGTGCTGAGACGTGTTGTCACCCCAGTCAAACTGCTGTCTTCTTTGAGGCGATCTCTAAGAGGATATGATGAGTCATCAGTGCCAACTTGAAGAACTTTAGCCTGCCTTGAATATCTCAGTGAGTTTGGTGCCCTTCTCAAAGAACGTCTGAAATATTCTCAATACTGTGACTTATGGAAAGCCAACTTTTTAACGCACAGAACCGAGGATGACTTCACCACTGTCATGGCAGGGCAACTCAGAAACCAATTCACTGATGAAGTCAAAGATGCCAAATCCCATTCCATAGTAGTTGATTCAACACCAGCTGTGAGTCCCGTCGGCCAGTTAATATTCATTTTAAAATGTGTCCAGGGATGGTGAAGTTGCGGAATGATTTCTCAGATTTGTCCAGTGCAATCCCGCACTTCTGAGTGTCAGCAGACAGCGGTTTTGGAAATCATTGCAAACTTAGGTCAAAAGTTGTCGTGGACAGCGCTTGGATGTTGCCTCAAATATGGGGCAGAAGAATATTCAGGTCTAAAGTAAAGTAAAGTTTATTTATTAGTGTCACAAGTAAGGCTTACATGAACACTGCAATGAAGTTATGGTGAAAATCCCCCAGTCGCCACACTCTGGCGCCTGTTCGGGTAGCACTGAGGGAGAATTTAGCACGGACAATGCACCCTAACCAGCACGTCTTTCAGACTGTGGGAGGAAACCGGAGCACCCGGAGGAAACCCACGCAGACATGGGGAGAATGTGCAGACTCCGCATAGACAGTGACCCAAGCTGGGAATCGAACCTGGGTCCCTGGCGCTGTGAGGCAGCAATGCTAACCACTGTGCCACCGTGCCACCCTACAAGCAAGACTGAACACTGCAAACCCTTGTGAATTATTCATCCCATGTTCCAGTCACTCCTCACATTTAACCTGCAGAGCTGCTGCTGAATCCTGTGAGGGAGCTGTACATTTTTTTGACTTTGTTTGAAAGTTGTATCCCTTTTTTCAGTTTCCACGCATGGGTGCAATGAGTTGCAATCTCGCTCGGAGCAGGCACAGAGAAAACATTCGACTGTCCAATGAATTTGTGACACCAGGTGGACCTCTGGTGCAGTTGCAGTTTTGGCTTTGAAACTGAACTTTGCTGCTATAAAGCAAACCTCATCAGCTAATTCAGGAAAACCCCGTATGAAAGCTGAAGCCAAACCCTTAGCAGAGGAGGTTGAACAGTGCAATGTTGCTGTTTTGTGGAACCATTTACTGAAAAGGATCAGTGCTGTCAACAAAACGCTGCAAAATGTTAATACAACGTCAATGAATGCTTCACAATTGTTAGCCTTGGTTAAAAGGTTTGTTGTGGAAGTTTGAAATGATTGTAGCTTGGTGGAAGCAGAGGCACAAACATTAACAATAAATACACGCTCCTCTCCGGATGGGAAGCTACAAAATACAGGAAGTTATTTTTTGATGGAACTAGAGACAATGAAGTCACTTCAACAGGGAAAGAGAAGATCATCATTGGAACTGTCAATGTTTTTTGTGACACAGTAATGATTTGATTTGATTTATTATTGTCACATGTATTAACATACAGTGAAGAGTATTGTTTCTTGCGCGCTATGCAGACAAAACCGACCGGACATTTTTTGTTTATTCATTCATGGGACATGGGTGTCGCTGGCTGGGCAGCATTTATTGCCCATCCCTAGTTGCCCTTGGAGGGCAGTTGAGAGTCAACCACATTGCTGTGGCTCTGGAGTCACATGTAGGCCAGACCGGGTAAGGACGGCAGATTTCCTTCCCGAAAGGACATTAGTGAACCAGATGTGTTTTTCCGACAATCGGCAATGGTTTCATGGTCATCAGTAGATTCTTAATTCCAGATATTTTTTTATTGAATTCAAATTCCACCATCTGCCGTGGAGGGATTCAAACCCGGGTCCCCAGAACATTATCTGAGTTTCAGAACTGATAATCTAGTGACAAAGTAAAGTTAAAAGTTTATTTATTAGTCACAAGTAGGCTTACATTAACACTGCAATGAAGTTACTGTGAAAATCCCCTAGCCGCCACACTCCGGTGCTTGTTCGGGTAACACTGAGGGAGAATTTAGCACGGGCAATGCACCTAACCAGTAGGTCTTTCGGACTGTAGGAGGAAACCAGAACCCGGAGGAAACCCACGCAGACACGGGGAGAACGTGCAAACTCCACACAGACAGTGACCCAAGCTGGGAATCGAACCCAGGTCCCTGGCGCTGTGAGGCAGCAGCGCTAACCCACTGTGCCACCGTGCTGACAATACCAATAGGCCATTGGCTTCCCTACATAGAGAAGGAAAGGAGAGAGTGCAGTATGTAGTGTTACAGTCATACCTAGGGTGTAGAGAAAGATCAACTTAATGCGGGGTAGGTCCATTCAAAAGTCTGCTGGCAGCAAGGGAAGAAGCTGTTCTTGAATGATGCCGTTGCAGAGTAGAAGTGAATCTCTGAAGAAACCTGTTGAGTTATTTTCCGTGCTTTGTGACAGAAGATTGGATGAGAATGCTAAAAGCCACTGCACTAAGAAATGAAGTGAATTCTATCAGGGGGACAGAGACACAAATCTCTTTGCAGATGAAGCGAAATAATTCATTCATTTCATTGATGGTGATGAACTCTGTGCTTCAAGATGGTGATGAACTCTGTGCGGGCGGCACGGTAGCACAGTGGTTAGCACTGCTGCTTCACAGCTCCAGGGACCTGGGTTCGATTCCCGGCTTGGGTCACAGTCTGTGTGGAGTTTGCACATTCTCCTCGTGTCTGCGTGGGTTTCCTCCGGGTGCTCTGGTTTCCTCCCACAGTCCAAAGATGTGCGGGTTAGGTTGATTGGCCATGCTAAAATTGCCCTTAGTGTCCTGGGATGCGTAGGTTAGAGGGATTAGTGGGTAAATATGTAGGGATATGGGGGTAGGGCCTGGGTGGGATTGTGGTCGGTGCAGACTCGATGGGCCGAATGGCCTCTTTCTGTGCTGTAGGGTTTCTATGATTCTATGAAGATCACCAGCTGATTTATACAGACTGGTGCACGACGGTTTGCAGGCAACCTTTCCTAAAGTGGGAACCATTCTGGAAATATTTTTAACAATACCCGTCACCGATTCCAGTGGACGCTCTCTCTCTCTTTTAGCTGAAAAGAGTGAAAAATAATTTGCAAAGTATGATGAGTCGGGGATATTTGACAAGTTCAGCAATATTGACGATTGAAAATGCGTCTTTACAAGATTTTACCTCCGATGATGTAATTGATGACTTTGTGAAGAAAAGGTGCAGAAGAAAAGCTATCTAAGTTGCCATGCCAACAAGGGATGAAGCAAGAAAATCTTAAAAACACATCCCTGTTCCACAGTCTGGTGTTTAAATTCTGATTTCAGAACTTCAGCTGGTCTGATATAACGGCTCCCGGTGGGTCGCAGGCAGATAGCTCTCACCGCCATCCCCATCGCTCTCAGGACTGGCCTTCAGAAAGACTCTTCTAGAACACTGAATGGAATCCTGTTGGGCAAAGCCACGCCACTGATATTGGACTTGGACTCAGTGGACGCCTCCGGGGTGGATTACTTGCTCCTGCACTGGACTTCTTCTGGCTCATTCTGTCCCACACTGGCCTGTGCTGCAGTCATGTCATTGGCTGATTTATCCATCTCATTCCTCATTGGTCAGTTCCATGTTTGCTCGCCTCCACACTCACAAATCACAATGTTAACCATCTGTACTGTCATTCTGAGAACAAGTAGGCCTGGATTTCCATTCAGCCATTACTGACTTGTTTTTATAAGTTAGAAAGCGCCAAAGCAGTTAGGTGTATTTTTTGTGGCTTGCATCTCTGCATTCTGTGGGGTGAAGGTGGACAGGGTCAGAAGGTTGGGACATTCTATGGCCCAACTGGTGGCACAGTGGTTAGCACTGCTGCCTCACAGCGCCAGGGACCCGGGTTCGATTTCTGGCTTGGGTCACTGTCTGTGCGGAGTCTGCATGTTCTCCCCGTGTCTGCGTGGGTTTCCTCCGGGTGCTCCGATTTCTTCCCACAGTCCGAAAGAGATTCTGGTTAGGGTGCATTGGTCGTGCTAAATTCTCCCTCAGTGTACCGGGACAGGAGTGTGGCAACTAGGGGATTTTCACAGTAACTTCATTGCAGTGTTAATGTAAGCCTACTTGTGACACCAATAAATAAACTTTAAACATTGGGGACGGGGGTGTGATGTCACTGGGGAGAGACGTTATGTCATTTTTTCTCTGGAGCGTAGGAGGCTGAGGGGTGACCTTATAGAGGTCTATAAAATAATGAGGGGCATAGATCAGCTAGATAGTCAATAACTTTTCCCAAAGGTAGGGGAGTCTAAAACTAGAGGGCATAGGTTTAAGGTGAGAGGGAAAAGATACAAAAGTGTCCAGAGGGGCAATCTTTTCACACAGAGGGTGGTGAGTGTCTGGAACAAGCTGCCAGAGGTAGTAGTAGAGGCGGGTACAATTTTGTCTTTTAAAAAGCATTTAGACAGTTACATGGGTAAGATGGGTATAGAGGGATATGGGCCAAATGCGGGCAATTGGGATTAGTTTAGGGGTTAAAGAAAAGGGGCGGCATGGACAAGTTGGGCCGAAGGGCTGTTTCCATGCTGTAAACCTCTATTGGAGGGTGTGGGGGAATTACATCATTGGGGAGGGGGCAGAACGTCACGTCATGGGGCCCCAGTACCGAAGGTAAGCTCCCCTCACTCGTGATGTGAGTCCCCGCTGATAGTCTGGATGACGGGAGGTTTTGTGTTCTGGGTCCGTTCTCATGGGGAACTGTCCCAAACTCATTTCTCATTGAACCTTTCCGGGGAAGCGGAATAAGGAATCTATCATCCCTGGGCTGGCTCCAGGCTAGGGATAGAGACCCAACTGAAGGCTTATACCGTTAAACAATGTGAGTATGGGCACACTCACAAACTGACACACCATTATGGGGGATATTTTAACATCCCAATCAGACATCCTCGGGCCTTTATCATCATCTCCCTGCAGTCCGATTGCTTTCATTTTAAAATTCAGAATCTCTTCGATCAATTCTCTCACATTGTTAGTATCTTTGACTTCCATTGATCTCTGGGCTGAGTTCCATTCATCAAATACAATAATGCTGTCAGAATTTTCCAAGCTAGATATATTTCAGCTGCCCCCGGAACTATCCTTAGTGTTGCTCTGGCTTCCTGCTTGCTGCATGTACGTCCTGCAGGGTTTGGCGTGCGCTGGGGTGCGGTCTCCGAGTTTCATTCCCTCCGTCATTCACTCTAGGAGTCACCCTTCACTTGTGGGTATGTAATGACTTCAATTGGGCCATTGAGGTCAGCCTATTGGAGTATGAGCTCCCTGATTAAGGAGTCAATTGATGGGCCAATCAGGGAGTCTTTTCCTTGCATTTAACCGGGAGTGTCAGTTCCGCTGCCACCCCGGAGGTAGACTGCTGACTGCGAGCACTCTGTGTACTGCTGTTAGAGTTTGTAAATAAAGGGATTTTGTGAAGGGACTTCTGCCTCTGCAGACGTAGTAACAGTTTTAACAACACCAGGTTAAAGTCCAACAGGTTTATTTGGTAGCAAATGCCATTAGCTTTCGGAGCGCTGCTCCTTCGTCAGATGGAGTGGATATCTGCTCATAAACAAGGCATACAGAGACACAAACTCAAGTTACAGAATACTGATTAGAATGCGAATCTTTACAGCTAATCAAGTCTTAAAGATACAGACAATGTGAGTGGAGGGAGCATTAGGCACAGGTTAAAGAAATGTCTCCAGACAGGACAGCCAGTGAGATTCTGCAGGTCCAGGCAAGCTGTGGGGGTTACCGATAGTGTGACATGAACCCAAAGTTCCTGGTTGAGGCCGTCCTCATGTGTGCGGAACTTGGCTATCAGTTTCTGCTCAGCAACTCTGCGCTGTCGTGTGTCGCGAAGGCCGCCTTGGAGAACGCTTACCCGAATATCAGAGGCTGAATGCCCGTGACTGCTGAAGTGCTCCCCCACAGGAAGAAAACAGTCTTGCCTGGTGATTGTCGAGCGGTGTTCATTCATCCGTTGTCGTAGCGTCTGCATGGTTTCCCCAATGTACCATGCCTCGGGACATCCTTTCCTGCAGCGTATCAGGTAGACAACGTTGGCCGAGTTGCAAGAGTAGATACCGTGTACCTGGTAGATGGTGTTCTCATGTGAGATGATGGCATCCGTGTCGATGATCCGGCACGTCTTGCAGAGGTTGCTGTGGCCGGGTTGTGTGGTATGACAGGGTAGAGATAATGAGGAGAGAGAATTGAACTTTGTTCTACTCTTGTTTGACAAATCGTACCTTGTGTACCGCAAGGTTCAGTGCTGGAACCCCTCACTGTTTGTTATATACATGCATGATATCAAAGATAATGTGTGGGGAGGCAGTGGGATGTTAAGCAAGTTTGCAGAAGACACCATGATTGGGAGGGTGGTTAACAGTAAAGAAGAAGATCGTAGGTTACAGGAAGATTATAGATGGGTTGGTCAGATGGTCAGAGCAGTGGCAGATGGTATTTAACCCTGATCAGTGCGAGGTGATCCACTTTGGAAGAAGTTACAAGACGAGGGAGTATTTAATGACCGGTAGGACACTAGGAAGCTCAGAGGAACAGATGGATCTTGGGATACCTATTCACAGATCCCTGAAGGTGGCAGAGCAGGTGGATAGGATAGTTAGGAAGACATGTGGGACACTTGCTTTCATCAGTCAAGGCACAGAGTATAAGAGCAAGGAGGTAATGTTGGAGCTGTACAGAACTTTGGTGAGGCCACAGCTGGAGTACTGTGTGTAGTTCTGGTCACCTCACTATAGGAAGGATGTGATTGCACTAGAGGGGGTACAGAGGAGGTTCACCAGGATACTGCCTGGGATGGAGTGTTTGAGCTACAAGGAGAGACTGGATAGGCTTGGATTGTTTTCTCGGAGCAGAGAAGGCTGAGGGGAGGGACATGTATTGAGGTGTGTAAGATTATGAGGGATATGGACAGGGTGAATCAAGTTAAAGTTTATTTCTTAGTCTCACAAATAGGCTCACATTAACACTGCAATGAAGTCACTGTGAAAATCCCCTAGTTGCCACACTCCGGCACCTGTTCGGGTACACTGAGGGAGAATTTAGCACGGCCAATGCACCCGGAGGAAACCCACGCAGACACGGGGAGAACGTGTAGACTCCGCACAGACAGTGACCCAAGCTGGGGATCGAACCCGGGTCCCTGGCGCTGTGAGGCAGCAGTGCTAACCACTGTGCCACTGTGCTGCCTCCATAGGATCCAGCTGTTCATGCTGGTTGGTCACTTGTTTCTGAGTGTCATCACCATCAAGCCTTGTCCAGTCATTACTCATCGCCAATGTCAACTCATCAGTTTAGCACTCTGTGTGTGAGTCAGAGAGCTCTGGGTCTAAGTCCCACTCCAGGCCGGGCTTGTAAACTAACCTGACACTCCAGTACAGTAAGAGTTTTAACAACACCAGGTTAAAGTCCAACAGGTTTATTTGGTAGCAAAAGCCACACAAGCTTTCGGAGTCTTACTGTGTTTACCCCAGTCCAACGCCAGCATCTCCACATCATGACTCCAGTACAGTACAGAGTGAGTGCCGCACTGTCAGAGGCACCAACTTTAAACCAGTAAGTATTTGCAATCCACCTATTCAGGTTGAAGCCAACAAGGCCATAACACCACCTGGTGAGTATCGGTGGAGTTCTGGGCACTTGGCTGACATTCTTCTATTACCCAAGGCCGGGAGATACAAATTAACCTGGGGCAGGCGATGGCCTAGTGGTATTATCACTAAACTATTAATCCAGAAACTCAGCTAATATTCTGGGGGACCCGGGTTCGAATCCCGCCTCGGCAGATGATGGAATTTGAATTCAATAAAAAATATCTGGAATTAAGAATCTACTGATGACCATGAAACCATTGTCGATTGTCGGAAAAACCCATCTGCGATGCCCATGTCCCATGAATGAATAAAAAAAAATTAATCTGTTCGTTCTGGAAATTTCTGTACCAAATTGGCTGTTGTATTTCAATTGGAATTTGTTGCACTGTGGACTTCCAATTTCAAGTGGCACAGTGGGTTAGCGCTGCTGCCTCACAACTCCAGGGACCTGGGTTTGATTCCTGGCTTGGGTCACTGTCAGTGCGGAGTCTGCACATTCTCCCCGTGTCTGCGTGGGTTTCCTCCGGGTGCTCCGGTTTCCTCCCACAGTCCAAAAGACGCACTGGTTAGGGTGCATTGGCCGTGCTAAATTCTCCCTCAGTGTTACCCGAACAGGTACCAGATTGTGGTGACTAGGGGATTTTCACAGTAATTTCATTGCAGTGTTAATGTAAGCCGGCTTGTGACACTAATAAATAAACAAAAAAAAATCCTTGACAGGTTTTCCCAACCTGTCCCTCCCTCTCCCTCTCCCGGCGAGGAGCCAGTTATCATTCCAGGTGGTCAGTTACTTTGACCTGAAGACAAGGCTGTGTTGTGTGTGACTCTGTAAGCTTCATTTCATTTCAGTCCCTCTTTCCCCCTCTGACAGCTCTGTGAATAGATATTTCAGTTTCTTACACATGACACAACAATTATTCTGAGACCAGGTATTGCCAGAACGTGAAGTGAAATGATGCTTTGCTATATTATCCTGCGCTGTGCCTCACTCGAGTCTCAGGCCAGTGATTACATCACACACCATTGTTCTTCAATCAGACTCTTCCAGTCTTATTCAGACACTAAAATTAATATCTTTCGGGAGAGTTGTGAGCAGAGACATCTCCATGTCAAGCAGAGATTAAACACTACACCCAACATGTTTAACTTGGAGCGTTGGTTGTCATATTTTTCTCAAGTTTGGAAGACAGAACTGGGCTCTCGGGTGGGCTGTGATTGGGTGGGATAGGATGGGGGGGGTGCAGGGTCAGGGTGAGAAGTAAGGTCAGGGGTCAGGCAGGGGAGCAAAGGTCAGGGATCGGGATGGGGAGAAGGGTCGGGGATTGAGTTGGAAGGTCGGGGTCGGGGAGCAGGGTCGGGGTCAGGAGCAGGGCCAGGGATCGGGGTGGGGAGCAGGGTCAGGGATCAGAGTGGAGGGTTGGGGGTCATGAGCAGGGTCGGGGGTCAGGGTGGAGAGTTGGGTTGGGGAGCAGGGTCGGAGGTGGAGAGCAGGGTCAGGGATGGAGGGTTGGGGGTGGGGAGCAGGGTCGAGGGTGGGGAGCAGGGTCGGGGGTGGGGAGCAGGGTCGGGGGTGGGGAGCAGGGTCGGGGGTCGGGAGCAGGGTCGGGAGTGGGGAGCAGGGTCAGGAGTGGGGAGCAGGGTGGGGAGCAGGGTCGAGGGTCGGGAGCAAGGTCGGGGGTGGGGAGCAGGGTCGAGGGTGGGGAGCAGGGTCGGGGGTGGGGAGCAGGGTCGGGGGTGGGGAGCAGGGTCGGGGGTGGGGAGCAGGGTCGGGGGTCAGGAGCAGGGTCGGGGGTGGGGAGCAGGGTCAGGGGTGGGGAGCAGGGTCGAGGGTGGGGAGCAGGGTCGAGGGTGGGGAGCAGGGTCAGGGGTCGGGAGCAGGGTCGAGGGTGGAGAGCAGGGTTGGGGGTGGGGGGCGGGGTCAGGGTGGAGAGTTGGGTTGGGGAGCAGGGTCGGAGGTGGAGAGCAGGGTCAGGGATGGAGGGTTGGGGGTCGGGAGCAGTGTCCGGGGTGGGGAGCAGGGTCGGGGGTGGGGAGCAGGGTCGGGGGTGGGGAGCAGGGTCGGGGGTCGGGAGCAGGGTCAGGAGTGGGGAGCAGGGTCAGGAGTGGGGAGCAGGGTGGGGAGCAGGGTCGAGGTTCGGGAGCAGGGTCGGGGGTGGGGAGCAGGGTCGAGGGTGGGGAGCAGGGTCGGGGGTGGGGAGCAGGGTCGGGGGTGGGGAGCAGGGTCGGGGGTGGGGAGCAGGGTCGGGGGTCAGGAGCAGGGTCGGGGGTGGGGAGCAGGGTCGGGAGCAGGGTCGGGGGTGGGGAGCAGGGTCGGGGGTGGGGAGCAGGGTCGGGAGCAGGGTCGGGGGTGGGGAGCAGGGTCGGGGGTGGGGAGCAGGGTCGGGAGCAGGGTCGGGGGTGGGGAGCAGGGTCGGGGGTGGGGAGCAGGGTCGAGGGTGGGGAGCAGGGTCGAGGGTGGGGAGCAGGGTCAGGGGTCGGGAGCAGGGTCGAGGGTGGAGAGCAGGGTTGGGGGTGGGGAGCAGGGTCGGGGGTCAGGGTGGAGAGTTGGGTTGGGGAGCAGGGTCGGAGGTGGAGAGCAGGGTCAGGGATGGAGGGTTGGGGGTCGGGAGCAGGGTCTGGGGTGGGGAGCAGGGTCGGGGGTTGGGAGCAGGGTCGAGGGTGGGGAGCAGGGTCGAGGGTGGGGAGCAGGGTCGAGGGTGGGGAGCAGGGTCAGGGGTCGGGAGCTGGGTCGAGGGTGGAGAGCAGGGTCGAGGGTGGGGAGCAGGGTCGGGGGTCAGGAGCAGGGTCGGGGGTGGGGAGCAGGGTCGGGGGTGGGGAGCAGGGTCGAGGGTGGGGAGCAGGGTCGAGGGTGGGGAGCAGGGTCAGGGGTCGGGAGCAGGGTCGAGGGTGGAGAGCAGGGTTGGGGGTGGGGAGCAGGGTCGGGGGGTCAGGGTGGAGAGTTGGGTTGGGGAGCAGGGTCGGAGGTGGAGAGCAGGGTCAGGGATGGAGGGTTGGGGGTCGGGAGCAGGGTCCGGGGTGGGGAGCAGGGTCGGGGGTCGGGAGCAGGGTCGAGGGTGGGGAGCAGGGTCGGGGGTGGGGAGCAGGGTCCGGGGTGGGGTGCAGGGTCGGGGGGATCAAAGTGGGGGGGTGGGGAGCTGGGTCAGAGGTCAGGGTGGAGGGTCGGGGGTCAGGAGCAGGATCGGTCAGGTCAAACCTGACAAAATCTCTAAGTTCAGAGTCCCAGCATGGATGTTATTTTGTTTTATTATTTCCCTGAGCTGGCTCACAGTTCCGATTGAATTAGTTTGGATAATATGCTGTAA
>NC_135829.1:2808761-2815494 GCF_964213995.1 Mustelus asterias | reverse complement strand
GGCTGCAGATTCTACACTGACCCACAGAGCAGCTGCAGAGACCCCCCCCCCCTTCTCCAGCCCCTTCACAATGCTGCACCCCTCCCACCCCCCCCTCCCAGCCCCAGCCCCACCCCAACCCCCCACCCCCCCTCCCAGCCCCACACACCCCCTCCCAGCCCCACCCCCACCCCCACCCCCACCCCCACACACCCCCTCCCACCCCCACACACCCCCTCCCACCCCCACACACCCCCCTCCCACCCCCACACACCCACCTCCCACCCCCACCCCCACACACCCCCACACACCCCCTCACACCCCCACACACCCCCTCACACCCCCTCACACACCCCCTCACACCCCCTCACACACCCCCTCACACCCCCTCACACACCCCCTCACACCCCCAAACACCCCCTCCCACCCCCACACACCCCCTCACACCCCCACACACCCCCTCACACCCCCACACACCCCCTCACACCCCCACACACACCCCCACACACCCCCTCACACACCCCCCTCACACACCCCCCTCACACACCCCCCTCACACACCCCCCTCACACACCCCCCTCACACACCCCCTCACTCACACACCCCCTCACACACCCCCTCACACACCCCCTCACACCAGCTCTCACACTCACTCTCCCTCTCTCACACACACCCCACCCCAGATCTTCTCCATGTAGAATCGTAGAATCTCTACAGTGAAGAAGGAGGCCATTCAGCCCATCGAGTCTGCGCCGACAACTATCCCACTCAGGCCCTATTCCCGTAACTCCATATATTTACCCTGCTAATCCCCCTGACACTAAGGAGCAATTTAGTACGGCCAATCCACCTAACCCGCACATCTTTGGACTGTGGGAGGAAACCGGAGCACCCGGAGGGAACCCACGCAGACACGGGGAGAATGTACAAACTCCACACACACAGTGACCCGAGCCGGGAATCGAACCCGGGTCCCTGGCGCTGTGAGGCAGCAGTGCTAACCCACTGTGCCACCATGCTGCCCATCGAGACTTCTGGCCTTTTATAGCTGTGGGAGTTCCAGAGGTTGGGTACGAGGCAGCTGAAGACACAGCCCCAATGATGGAGCGATCAGGATGCCAGAGGTGCCAGAATGGGAGGAGGGCAGAGAATGCGGAGGGTTGTAGGGCTGGAGGAGATCACAGAGACAGGGAGAGGCAAGGCCTGGGGGAGTTGGTGTGAATGAGGGTTTAAAATTGAGGCGTTGCCGGACCCGGAAGCAGTGTGGATAAACCTGGGGGTAATGAGTGAAAATGGGAAATGTTATCGGGACTTAATAACAAGGAATGGTGGAGAGATACTGAGCAGCTGCCTTTGCCTGGCCTTGCTCCTCTCTCTCCCTCTCTCTCGCCCGTCTCCTTCTCCACTCTCTTTAGAATTGACCTCATCAACCTCACCTCAGCTGTGTTAACACCTCCCCGACTGCGCAGTGTCAACTCTCCGACCTCCACTCGCGGCTGGGATTCTCCGACCTCGCCCGTGGCTGGGATTTTCCATTCCGGTGGCTGGGATTCTCCAGTCCTGCGGCTGGGATTCTCCAGTCCCGCGGCTGGGATTCTCCAGTCCCGTGGCTGGGATTCTTCAGTCCCATGGCGGGGATTTTCCAGTCACGTGGTTGGGATTTTCCAGTCCTGCGGCTGGGAGTTTCCAGTCCCGCAGTGGGATTCTTCAGTCCTGCGGTGGGGATTCTCCAGTCCCATGGTGGGGATTCTCCAGTCCCACGGTGGGGATTCTCCAGTCCCGCGGTGGAGATTCTCCAGTCCCGCAATGGGGATTCTCCAGTCGCGGTGGGGTTTCTCCAGTCCCACGGCAGGGATTCTCCAGTCCCGCGGTGGAGATTCTCCAGTCCCGCAGCAGGGATTCTCCAGTCCCGCGGTGGAGATTCTCCAGTCCCGCCATGGGGATTCTCCAGTCCCGCGGCAGGGATCCTCCAGCCGGGATTCTCCAGTCCCACGGCTGGGATTTTCCAGTCCCGCAGCTGGGATTTTCCAGTCCCGCTGCAGCAAATGGAGTTTCAGCCGAGCGCCGAATTCCCCATTGTCGGTGACAGCGGGTGAGGGGGGGAGCGGGGGGGGGAAGCAGAGAATTCCAGCCAGTGTTTCTGCAAGGCAAATTGAGGTACTTCACTGTGTGAAAGGTGCTATACAAATGCGAAGCATTGGTGAGTGAAGCAGGCAGGCGGTAGGTTGAGGGGATCGATGCAGATTCTGAACATTATTCTTGCGGCACGGTAGCACAGTGGTCGGGCGGCACGGTAGCACAGTGGTTAGCACTGCTGCTTCACAGCTCCAGGGACCTGGGTTCGATTCCAGCCTCGGGTCACTGTCTGTGTGGAGTTTGCACATTCTCTTCGTGTCTGCGTGGGTTTCCTCCGGGTGCTCCGGTTTCCTCCCACAGTCCAAAGATGTGTGGGTTAGGTTGATTGGCCATGCTAAAATTGCCCCTTAGTGTCCTGAGATGCGTAGGTTAGAGGGATTAGCGGGTAAATGTGTAGGGATATGAGGGTAGGGCCTGGGTGGGATTGTGGTCGGTGCAGACTCGATGGACCGAATGGCCTCTTTCTGCACTGTAGGGTTTCTGTGTTTCCCCAGAATCAACAGTTTTGTGTGAAAGGACCTTTCTCTCAAGTCTGGAACAGTTCAACATCTCCTGTTTAATTCCCTCCCTGCAGATTGTGCGACTGGGAATACTGAAGTCAGCTGTTCCAGATGGACCCCGGGGTTTGCAGAGATCTCTCTGGTCTGAGAATGTTCCGGTGATTTGAGCTTTGGACTATTGCCTGCTCCGTCTCCCAGCAACCCCTGCGTGGATGCGAGATTTCCATCCCAGGCCGGAACCCTCGGGAATTCAGCAGGTAAGAGCCAACCCGGGAGCTGGAATGGAAAATTAGCAAAATAAACCGCTGTTGTAGGCTGCAAAGAGACATAGATAGGATGCAAAGCTGGGCTGAAAAATGGCAAATGGAGTTTAACCCTGATAAATGTGAGGTGATTCATTTTGGTAGGACTAATTTAAATGTGGATTACAGGGTCAAAGGTAGGGTTCTGAAGACTGTGGAGGAACAGAGAGATCTTGGGGTCCATATCCACAGATCTCTAAAGGTTGCCACTCAAGTGGATAGAGCTGTGAAGAAGGCATATAGTGTGTTAGCTTTTATTAACAGGGGGTTGGAGTTTAAGAGCCGTGGGGTTATGCTGCAACTGTACAGGACCTTGGTGAGACCGCATTTGGAATATTGCGTGCAGTTCTGGTCACCTCACTATAAGAAGGATGTGGAAGCGCTGGAAAGAGTGCAGAGGAGATTTACCAGGATGCTGCCTGGTTTGGAGTGTCGGTCTTATGAGGAAAGGTTGAGGGAGCTGGGGCTGTTCTCTCTGGAGCGGAGGAGATTGAGGGGAGACTTAATAGAGGTTTATAAAATGATGAAGGGGATAGATCGAGTGAACGTTCAAAGACTATTTCCTCGGGTGGATGGAGCTATTACAAGGGGGCATAACTATAGGGTTCATGGTGGGAGATATAGGAAGGATATCAGAGGTAGGTTCTTCACGCAGAGAGTGGTTGGGGTGTGGAATGGACTGCCTGCAGTGATAGTGGAGTCAGACACTTTAGGAACATTTAAGCGGTTATTGGATAGGCACATGGAGCACACCAGGATGGTAGGGAGTGGGATAGCTTGATCTTGGTTTCAGATGAAGGTCGGCACAACATCGTGGGCCGAAGGGCCTGTTCTGTGCTGTAATGTTCTATGTTCTATGTTCTAGGAGCCAAAAAGGTCTGTGGGTTTGTTCATGTCGTTGCTCTATTCTTGACTCTAACCCTATTGCCTTCAGATTCAATGAGATCACAGCATTGTGTAGGGTGTTGGTGAGACCACATCTGGAGTATTGTATCCAGTTTTGGTCTCCTTATTTGAGGAAGGATGTGGTGACATTGGAGGCCGTTCAGAGGAGGTTCACCAGATTGATTCCGGGGATGAAAGGGTTGACGTATGAGGAGAGATTGAACAGTTTGGGCTTGTACTCGCTGGAGTTTAGAAGGATGAGAGGGGATCTGATCGAAGTATATAAAATTTTTAAAGGGATTGATAAAGTAAACGTAGACCAAATGTTTCCTCTTATAGGACAATCTCGAACAAGAGGTCACAGGGTATAGGTTGAGAGGCGGTAGATTTAAAGCTGAGATGAGGAGAAACTACTTCTCGCAGAGGGTGGTGAATTTGTGGAACTCGCTGCCCCATCGCGCGGTGGAGTCTGAATCGTTGAAGGGCTTCAAGAGGGAGATAGATTTCTAATAAAAAAAGGATAAGAGGATATGGGGAACGGGTGGGGAGGTGGATTTGAGACCAGGGAGAGATCAGCCATGATCTGATTGAATGGCGGAGCAGGCTGGAAGGGCTGAATTTGCCTATTTCTGCTCCTAATTCCCATGTTCCTGGGTCGCCCTTGTGTTCGAAATAGTAGCAAAGGTAATATCTGTCTGTTAAAATGTATGATTACAGACTGGTTCAAACAGGGAACCGGTTTGGAACAGGGAAAGAGAAGGTCGGGGGTTCTTCATTCTGGGCCGGGGAAGCAGTGTTGAGTTCGACGTCGAGGTGAGTGATTAGTGAGGACGGGATTCCTCAGTAATATATTCCGTCTCTCCTGGTTCTGTACGGGATACAGTATGGAGTGACAGCAATGTGTGTGTGTGTGGAGGAGGGAGGTGTGTGTGTGTGGAGGAGGGAGGTGTGTGTGTGTGTGTGGGGTGGGGGGACGGGTATAGGGACACCACCGGCGTTTGAATGGGGACTTGTCTTCACATTAAACTGTCCGCCCCCAACCCAAGCTGATGGGAGAGGGCGAATTGCTCTTGGCTCTGGCCGGCTCTGCGACGCACTCACTCGAGATATTTATTCAGTCGATAATAATGATGCAGAGTCGGCTGTCTCTGATTCTATCTCACGGCCTGTCTTTGTTGTGGAAGATAGCCTATGTTTTATGGGCGAGGAACATTTTATAATCATCTGATGTCTCTTTGGACAAGTTGTACGGAGTGATCGATAAATGAAGCTTTTATAACCCTAACATTGCTCACAAACAACAAAGTAGGGTCTCCGCTTGCAAAGGCTGGCAATAAACACAACCACAAAGCCGTAGGAGTCTGTCCTTGACTCTGTTTATTTTTAAATCAAGTTGGTATTAACTCCCCTTACTAACACCCCTGGGACTGGAGGTGAGGTGTCCTAATTAATCTCTCTCTGTTCAGCCAATGTGGAGCTGGTTATTTGCCTCCTCCCATCGTCGGGGTGAACGTCAACAACCGACAAAGTCCCCTTCAGAGTTTCCAGACACGTTTCTCCTGATTTCCATTCTTGCCGCATGAGTCCAGCTACCGAGTGAAGATCTCTCTTCAGCCCGCTCCCACTCACATTGAAACACGTTTCACCGAGAGAGTTTTACAGCCACACAGCTGCTGTTGTAGGAAATAGAAACATAGAAGATAGGAGCAGGAGGAGGCCATTCGGCCCTTCGAGGCTGCTCCGCCATTCATCACCATCATGGCTGATCATCCAACTCAATAGCCTAATCCTGCTTTCTCCCCATAACCTTTGATCCCATTCGCCCCCAAGTGCTATATCCAGCCGCCTCTTGAATACATTCAATGTTTTGGCATCACCTACTTCCTGTGGTAATGAATTCCACAGGCTCACCACTCTTTGGGTGAAGAAATGTCTCCTCATCTCCGTCCTAAATGGTCTACCCCGAATCCTCAGACTGTGACCCCTGGTTCTGGACTCCCCCACCATCGGGAACATCCTCCCTGCATCTACCCTGTCTAGTCCTGTTAGAATTTTATAAATCTCTATGGGATCCCCCCCTAATTCGTCTGAACTCCAGTGAAAACAATCCTAACCTAGTTGTCAATTTGTGCGCTGGATAATCCCAGGGACTTCAGTCAGATAATGGCCTATTCCAGTGACGTTCCTTGAGGGATAAATATTGTCCAGGACGCTGGGGAGAATTCCTCTCCGCTTCTCCGAAATATTATCTCAAGATCTCTGGTATCCGTCTCAGAGATTGGACAGGCCTGGGTTCGATGCTGTCTCCCTCAATGCCAACTCGGACTTTGTGCTTGGATCTCTGGAGTGGCGCTGGCTCAAAAACAGAAAATGCTGGAAAATCTCAGCGGGTCTGACAGCATCCGTGGGGAGGGGAACAGAGCCAACGTTTTGAGTCTAGATGACCCTTTGTCAGAGCTAAGAGCATTCTCTCCCCACAGATGCTGTCAGACCCGCTGAGATTTTCCAGCACTTTCTGTTTTTGTTTCGGATTCCAGCATCTGAAAGTGTCCACTGAAGCAAATCCCAACTAACTCGGAGGACACTTTGTTGGAGCAGAATAGATGGACACCATTGCTGGATCTCTCCGTATTCACGCTCGGGAAATTGTTGGAAGCTTCTTCCGTTGAGTGAGAGCCTGGCTCTGTTGTTAATGCTGTCAACCCCTAAGGCAGAATAGCATGGATCCACTCTGGGTAAACACTGTGTATACTGATTTTGATTTGATTTATTGTCACACGTATTAGTATACAATGAAAGGTATTGTTTCTTGCGTGCTGTGCAGACAAATGGGCGGGACATTGGCACAGTGGTTCGCACTGCTGCCTCACAGCGCCAGGGTCATGAGAACTAGGAGCAGGAGTAGGCCATTTGGCCCCTGGAGCCTGCTCCG